>NC_057814.1:638119440-638175249 GCF_018294505.1 Triticum aestivum
CGACGCGACTCCAGGGTCGCCGCGGCTAGACAAGAAAGTTTGTACCCTAAACCCCACCGCCGATGTAGTCGAAAGATAACCTACGAACCCTAGTAACCGTCGATGCAGAATCGATTGATGGCAATCCTGCACCCTCGATGTGTTCAATCCCCTCCCTAACTCTTCAACCGAGTGCTCTAATCTAATCTAGCCCAAGTCGAAATGACTGAATGTACAGAGGGGACGAGGCCTTACCGCCATGGCCGATGCGCTCCGGTGGTTGCCGTCGCCGTCTGGGATCGCTTCGCACTAGAGCTCAAGTTGTCGCAGTCGTCGGTGTGAGTGGGGAAGAGGGGAGAGAGCAGTGAGGAAGGGAGGTGAGGGTAATTATGACGACGCTTTTGGAAACAACGCGACGTCTCAGGACCGCACCCACGCGTGCAACCAGCCACGCCCACGTGCCTAGGGTTGCACCACATGGGCCTGGCTCCACAAAAACGGCCGATTTGAGCATTTCTCTGGATGCAGGTCCAAAAATGCTTTAATCTTCTTGCTATGCACACCCAACTGTGAATGCGGGTAATCAAACGAGCCTTTTTCATCCCGCGCGGGTCTGGCTGAGGTATATGCAGCCTACCAAACGCGTCCTAACTACCTCTCCCGGACGTTCCGCCATGATCCAAAGCGACCACGCATCGCGGGATTGCCTCACATAGATAGCGTGGTCCACGTCCGGGAGAAAAGAAACGGGTACGTGCATGGCGCACCATCCCACTAGGTAGCTGCATGCATGAGCGCGTCACATCCGACCGCATGCATGCATGCTCTTATCTATTACATATTAAAAGTAATATACGATGAATTAATAGCAAGAGAATAGCAAAGAAAATCCCACGTTAATCAGAAAATACCGGCCCTTGATCTGGCAAATGTTCATTATAAAATATTCTTAGCCATTCGTTGTGCGTAACAACAGAAATTTGGTGGACCCAGGCTAACCTCCAAATAAAATCATGTGTCCAACACGTCTAACTTTAGAGTCCTAATGAAACACGTCTACTTAGCTACTAGGCATCCCCCTAAAAGATAAAACTACTAGGCGTCCGTGTTTACAAAAGAAAAACTACTAGGCATCCAGGTTTAAAAAATAAGCCTACTAGGTGTCCAACACGTCTACAACACAATGGGATCTTCCATATGTATATGTCCCTGTATCCAACACGTACACAATATTGATCTCTTCCTTTCATGAAAATATTAATCTATTCCTAAATCCAAATTATCTCTTGTATATACACGTTCATATCAATACAAAAAGTCTAATGTTTTTAAACATAAAAAAATTAAATTTTCGTAGAAGAATAAGATACCCAACCACTCGGTAAAATATACAACGACCAAATTTCGTCAAAAAATATGCATGTTTTCCTCACGACCACAAAATTATGATTATTTTTCATATTTAATGATTGTGAATTTGAACAGTTAAGAGGCCAATTTGGACCTTCTAGTTGTGTATTAACAGACTTTGTGTTGTGAACGTCCAGACAGGAGACAAAATCCCACATCCCACATACATCTTATAAGTTCTCCATGCAGTAAATCCTTATGTCGCTTACGACCACACCTTACAGAATTAGGCGGGCTGAATATTCACTTTTTTTCTCAATCACAAAAATATGATTTTTTTTTCTCACATGCAACGATCCTGAATTTGAATGGATAAGAGGCTATGTATTCATGAAATTTCGTGAAAAATACGCATGTTTTCCTCACGACCACAAAATTATGATTATTTTACATATTTAATGATCGTGAATTTGAACCATTAAGAGGCCAATTCGGACCTTCTAGATGTGTATTAACAGACTTTGTGTTGTGAACGTCCAGACAGGAGACAAAATCCCACATCCCACATACATCTTATCAGTTCTCCATGCGGTAAATCCTTATGTCGCTTACGACCACACCTTACTCATAAAAATTAGGCGGGCTGAATATTCACTTTTTTTATCAATCACAAAATTATGATTTTTTTCTCACATGCAACGATCCTGAATTTGAATGGATAAGAGGCTATGTATTCATGCGCAGTTTGAATCTTCTAGATTTGTATTGACAGAGTTTGTCTTGTACGACCATACAGGAGACGAAATCCCACATCCCACATACATCTTATCAGTTCTCCATGCAGTAAATCCCTATGGAGGTTACGACCACACCTTACTCAAAAATTAGGCGGGCCGAATATTCACATTTTTTCTCAATCACAAAATTATGATTTTTTCATACATTCAACGATCATGTCTTATCAGTCCTCCATGTAGTACATCCTTATTTTGGCTACAACCACACCTTACTCACAAAATTTAGGTTGGCGGAGCGAAGATTGCGACCTCATTGGTCAATGAATGCCGCCACCATCATATTTGAATGTTAGGATGCATTGCGTAAAAGCGCGATGCAAAGAGAGGTACATCTTGACAGCCTAACCACCATATACACTTTCACGTTTTCACCTATACTACGAGGTTGCATGTCGTACAATCTTGAGGGAATTTGCCGTCAGGTCATCTTCTAATTACTTACTTCTTTTAAGACTAAGATAAAACTAAAGTAGGCTTTCCAGTGCCGCTCCTACATAATATGAACCAAAGTGTTGCGTTATGGAGTGGTAAAAGGACGACACACATACATAAAAAGGGGTTTATATTCCAAGAATAATTAACTCACAAACTGAATATGTGTGACCTTCATTCTAAAGCCGACACAATACCCTATCCAGTGTAAGCGTCGGGAGAATCTATATAAAAGGTAGGACTATTCATGTTTGCTTTCTTTCTGTTATCCCAGTAATTCTAGATGGCCAAGAGCACATATATGATAAACAAACATTGTCAAGTTCATACCAAGTCTATTCCTTAATTGTGCAAATTCGTACATTTGTTAAACGACATATATGTTATTATAGTATCAACATTCCAAGTCTCTTCATTATAAGTGTTTATATATTTCTACATTTTTAATGCAACATATGTTATTATCTTACTAATGTGTCTACTGTTTACTTATTTTCTTTCCATTGTTCCACGCACGCCTCAAACCAAGTTAGATCATCCAATCTCCCTTGCTCAAACATGTTTCACTGGCACATACACATGATGATGAACCAATCTCCCCAGCTTAAATGACTATCCATAGAGTACCTAGACCAATTTCTTACCCAAACACACCTTGTCCGGTGCCCATGTCCCCATTACTGTGTAGTCACAAAGATGGCTTCTAAGATAATTGTGTACATGTGTGGTGCTTTGTTGTCTGTCCTCACTAGGAAAGAAAGGCCACGAATAATAGAGACAAACGGAAGATAATATGCACCCAAAGACGTATGAACTGATGGAAGCCGAGGATAGATGTGTAGACTACTTCAAAACGCTGGAACATGTAAGTTTAGAATGCCAATCTTTTGTACATGAAAACACACATGAATTATACAATTATTATCATATAAACTATATAAATAAAAAACCAAATAAACCTAAGACAAAACTATGTTCGCAGAAGTCCTCACATTTGATTTAAATTTTTCTTAACAAAAAACAAATAATATGTTGTCATTATTTATTTTCATAAAATTCTAGCCCGCGCATCGAGCGGGCCACTTTGCTCGTTTTAACAGAAAACCAAACTACCCTCTCTGCATGAGCTTAGCCGAGACTACAGTTCCGAGCGGCCGAGCAGTACGGGGACGAATATCTCATCCAGATCGGACGGCAGACTAGCTAGCAGCCGCCGTAAAAATTATACTAGTATTATGCTGTTTTTTTCGAATAAAAATACTAGTACTATGCGATGCAGTGTCATTGGATAAGTATGGAAGGCTGTCCGAGTTGGTTGACGCCGACCGGGAACGAGCACAGCTAGCCACACGCTCGGCTCCACGTTGTGTAGTCCCACATCGCTCCATTGGATATAATCCGGCCAGCTTAAATAACGTTGCACTGATCGATGTATCGGCTTAGGAGGCATTCGCGGACCAGCCATGCTAGCTGGTCGCTGGTCGATCGAGTTTGCTGAGGCGACTCCGACGACGCAGAAATGAGCCAGCTTATCCTAGCTAAGCTTGGCCTATCAGGTCTGCCGAGGAAAAAAAGCGTTCACTGGCCTAGCTAACCAGTGAAGTAAGTCTTTTTTGTTTTCTCAATTTTCTTTTTACAGTAAGATTGATTTTCCGAAAAACTGACAAGTAATACAAAGAAAACCATAACTAAAAAGGAAAACTCTAACCTTCAGCCGGCTGATGCCCGCACAGCATCTGCCGTCTGCGTACCTGTCGGATTGATTTTGATCGAGCGCTCGCACTGGCGACAAGTCCCGTGCAACTAGTTTTTTTTCGCAACAAGCGTCTAGTTTCAGAAGGTTTTTGCAACAGAGATCTTTTATGTGTTTCAGAAAGAAAAAAAGTGTTTGGCGGTGAAGTTTTTCTTTCGGCAATATGGTCTAGTTTCAGAAAGTTTCTGCAACAGTGGTTTTGTTTCAGAAAGAAGAAAAATGGTTCGACGATGAATATTTTCTCTTCTGCAACAAGGGTATTGTTTCAGAAACATAGCCCCGGTTATAGAAAGTGCAGAATGAGCGCCCCGCGTTAGAGCGTACGAGGGCAAACATTGCAACACGACGCATGTTTCAGAAACATAGCTTTGATTGCAGAAATCGCCAGAGGAGTGCCCGGCATGAGACTTCATCTTTGTCGTGCTGGAGTAGAGGCAGCTGCCCGAGGTGCTGGTTCGAAGGAGGCGCGACGACTCTGGCGGCCGGCGACGCTCCATGGCCGAGGCAGTGGTGCTGTCTCAATGGACCTTTGCAACAAGGTCCTTGTTGCAAAGCCATGAGCGCAACAAGCTAGCTATTGCGAAGGCGTTCAGTTGGCTGGGATGGTAGATCAGGCGGCTGTTTCGGACGGCATCCAACGGTTGCGGAGACGACTACTCTTATCGGTTGATCACCCAGCGGACGCGTAGAATTGCCCAAGTAAAAATTGCATCTAGGCCACGACGACTACAAGCACTGTAGCGAGTCGCCGCCATCGCCCATTACTTTAAAAAAATATTTTTCCTTCATTGTACCTCAAATTATTAATAGCAACCGCAAATTTTAGTTTACTCTCTTTTATTCTTCACAATAAGATCTTTTTATGAAAAATTTATGATCTATTTATCAACTGTCAAGTAATATAACACAAAGAACACCATAATTAAAAAATTACACCTATGTCCGTAGACCACGGATTATTAATAGCAACTTCAAATATTTCGCCCCTCCCTTGTCAAAATATTTACATTTTTTCCTTCATCGTACCACGAATTATTAATAGCAACTAATTTTAATCTCGCTTCCCTCCGCTAAGAGCATCTCTAGCAGACCCCGCATAAGTGGTCAAACCCTTATAATTATTATGTTTTCCAGCTTTGGTCGAAAAAAGTGTCCAGATTAGAAACCGTAAAAGTGGTCCAACCCGTAAAAAATTTAAGGGCCACCGAAAATGCACACCTGAAACCCTTATGTTTGGACGTTGGAAGGTCGAACCGAGGGGGCCCCGTATACCGGTCAAACCTCGTCAGAGCAAACACGCCACCGTGGAGTTTGCCGGAGTCCGCCCTAAACTTGCTTGAATTCATCACCGCACACCGGAAAAGGCCACTAGATGCCGCAATCGATCGCCGCCGGTTCAAATTGGACGAGCTCGACATCGCCGGGGCCTCCCATGACCTCATCCTGGCCGCCTCCCGGCGCGGCAGTCAAAGGGGCACGGCTCGGACGACGCGGCTGGCAATAGAGCAAGGCGAGGGCGGCAGAGGAGACAGGGCGCGGACGGCGGAGGCGACGTGGCGTGGCCGGCGGCCGATGGGGCGCGGCCGGCGTGGTGATGGGGCGCGGCCAACGGGGGACAGGGCACGGCCGACGGGCGATGAGGCGCGACCGGTGCGGCCGAGTAGGGGAAGGGGCGGCGGCGGTCAGACTAGAGGAAGGAGCTCTTTATCCCTGTTTTACAGTACCTGTTCGGCCGTACTAAAATGAACCCTTAAAATGCATTTTTTTCGACCCATATCCCAGTTTTACAGTTTGCGATTTAAGGGGTCTGCTAGAGATGCTCTAAGACGACAGAAAAGTTTTATGTTGCTCCCAACTACTATTATGGATAGTCCAACATTTAAAATCCAAGGGCCTACATTAAATAAGGTAATAGATCATTGATGAGAGTTAATAGGTCACATATGAGGGCATGTACAATAGTGCTATCTTATGACTGCCATGTAGGATAAATGCTGAGATGGAGGAGAGAGAAATCATAAGAAAAGACTTGTCTTCCCTTATTTAAGAGCTGATCTTTTAGCACAATATGTCTAACCATGTTTTTAGGAATAACTAGTTATTGATGATAAGTCTAAGATATAACTCATTGTAGACATACTTTTTGTCATCTCTAAATTACATGCAAGACTTAAGATAAGAATGTCTTATCAACCATTGTACATGCCCTGAGAGCTAATAGGCCATCAAAGTCTCATATTTGGTAAAAGTTGGAGAAAACAAGGAACACCATAATTGAAAAGTATGAATTAATATTATATATCCACCATATTGAGAGCGCTCGAGCACAAGGAAACTAACATATTCCTAACTAACGTGATTGATGACATTAAATGCCATGATTTGTATTGAAATATTGTGAGGTCACAGAATAACATAACACTAAAGCAAATAAGAATGGTTGTATTTTTCCAGAATATATTAATGGGTGTGAAAAACACACGTATATGGTCGAGTGCCTGCAAGCATTCTGAAAATTCAAGCACTCTGGAATTTCATTCGGCTGTACCCAAAGCATGGCGTAGCAAGGATGCAACTGCCCAGTTCAAGAGCGCACTCCATGAGAACTCATAATACTTTCATATTATGACTTTTCCTTGTAATAGCACACTCCTTCAGATTTTTGTTCTATGGTTCCCCAAGTAATTTGGTCGGATAACTGTGAAGAGCTCCTATAAATTCGCAACGAAGGAACATGATGAACAATTTGCGGGAGGGGCCTCTTTCCCTCCATTCTTTGGCGGCTAGGGAAAACTCTCCTCTCTAGACTTCACGGGCGAGCCCGTGGATTCACCTCCCCTCTGCCTGCCGCTCCAACGGCCGGTGGCAGGGAGGGGAACCCCGGTGCCTCCGCTTCGGTTGGTAGTTTAGGTTAGGGTTTTAGTCCTCGCAGGTGCAGCCCTCGGGTGGATGGCGGTGCTTCTTTTTCGAGTTTGCATTCCAGGCTTCGATCCTCCTCGAGTTCGTCCATCTAGATGTAGTCGATGGAGCTCCAGCGTAGATTTCTGTCATCTTCTTGGGTCGGTGAGGTTAGGGTTTCTCGTCATGTGTCGAGATTTGGTGTTAGTTGCTTCAAATCTATTCAAGGGTTCAACGTCGACGACAACTGCGGCTCCAGGACGCTGGCCTTAGGGGCACGTGCACGAAGACTTCCCGGATGTCATCGATAAGGTCAAGCCGGCTCCGATAGGGGAGTGGCGACAGTGACGCGTCAGCGGCTCTTCTAGCGGCGGTAGTGATCGTTCGGTGGTCTCGGTATTTTGATGTAATTTTTATTACTTTGTACTTCCGGCGAAATTTAATAATAGATCTTGTCGTCGTGGTGCAGCGGGCCGGCGTCGCCGGGTTCTGCAGGGGTGGGTGGGAGACGCCAGTTGCCGTTGCATGGCGTGGCCGGCGTGGCTTCATGAGCGTAGGAGGGTGGTGCCGCTGCGACGAGCGATGCTACAGAAGTGGCTGGGTGCTGCGCGGGGATGAACTGGGTCAGCCTATGTTGGCCGTTGCGAACTTGCGATCAGCGCACACGGGGTCCAGATCGGACGGCAGGCCAGCCCACCAGCAGCCGCCTTAAAAATTTATACTAGTACTACTATCCGATGCATTGTCATTGGATAAGTATGGTAGGCTGTCCGAGTTGGATGATGCCGACTGGGAACAAGCACAGCCAGCTACACTCTTCAGGTAGACGTCGTGTAGTCCCACACCGCTCCCGTGTAAGCAATCTAGCCAACTTAAATAACGTTGCACTGATCGATGTATCGGCTTAGGAGGCATTCGCGGACCAGCCATGCTAGCTGGTCGCTGGTCGATCGAGTTTGCTGAGGCGACTCCGACGACGCAGAAATGAGCCAGCTTATCCTAGCTAAGCTTGGCCTATCAGGTCTGCCGAGGAAAAAAAGCGTTCACTGGCCTAGCTAACCAGTGAAGTGTAAGTCTTTTTTTCTCTCTTCTCTTTTATTCCTTGTGCTAAGATCGTTGATCATCAATTTTTTTTATTTTCTTTTTTCCTTCATCGTACCACATATTACTAATAGCAGTTACTATATAAATTCTCATTTCCTTCCGCTCATACGCCAATCAAATTTTAAGATGGTCCCAACTATTATGGATAGTCCACATCTCTTTATTCCTTGCGCTAAGATCGTTGATCATCACAATTTTTTTTTCTTTTTTCCTTCATCGTACCAGGAATTATTAATAACAACTACCAATTTTATTCTCATTTCCTTCCGCCAAGACTCTAGGCAAATTTTAAGATGGTCCCAAGTATTATGGACAATCCATTATTTAAGATCCAGTTTCATTTCCCTCTTGCGTGTAGGGGTGGCCACTTTCGACCCGAAAACCGAAATCGAGCCGTTTTAACCGAATTATAGGCTAAATCGGTTTTTGATTATTCGGTTCTGTTTTAAAAATAGACACTATTTGGTGTTCATTTTTAAGTCGATTTTCAGTTCAGAAAAATCTTATACACCGAAGTAACCGAATTGTGAGTCTGACACCCTCGTCTCTCTCCGACGCAAGAAAAACAAACTAGCCGATTATTTTAAGTCGCTAGCTATCTAGTGTGTTGCTTCGGTAATTGTACGTAGATTCATGCAAGCACAAGCCTATTGGTCTAGTTCATCGACTATAGTATCTTGGTTGAATGCAAATGCTACTCCCTCCGTCATATAATATAAGAGTGTTTGGTGTAAAAAAAACTCTCTTATATTATTGGACGAAAGGGGTAATTGGCAACTATATATTTTGTGAGATGATTAATGGCTATGTCTGTAAAAAGTATACCAAATCACTACATGATACATTACTTCGACTGATGATGATGCAGACATATTTCGGTTTTCCCGTTAACCGAACCGATAAATTTTGGTTAATGAGGTTCGGTGCCAATTTTATTGTGATTATTTTTGTTGCTATTTTACATAAACCGAAATTCAACAAAACCGAATAAACCGAACCGAAATAACTATATAAACCAATCACCGACCCCTACTTGTGTGTGTCGTGCCGATGGGTATCTCGTTGCCTTGTGGGGCGGTTCCACCGGTTGGTCTTGTTCAAATCAGCAGGAGCTTTCCAATTCGACCTCTAGATGTTGTTGGTCCTGGTCGTTTGGCGTGTTTTTGGATGCATGCTCTGCTTTTCATCGCCATGAGATGTAGCCGACTTTGGCGCCCCTTTGTCGACATCATGCTGGGTGGGCTTAGGATTGTCACACGATGACACCAGCCTGGTGTTGCGAAACGTGGTAGAAAATAAAAATATTCGTCCTACAATCACCCAGGAACAATATAAAGATGCATATAGGGTTTCTATCAACGATCGTTACAAACTCCGGAGTTGCAACAGAAGTAGACGAGTCGGTGTAGATCATACTTGGAGTCCCTCGAACCGTTGATATTGGTCGTTGCCGCGGAATTAGAGGGAGAAGATTAGAACCACACCGGGCTTCTAATAATGAGGATTAGAGGAACTATATCTTTAATTAATCAAGTAGGACCAACTAGAACTAGAACTAGATGAACTAGCGGAGGCTCCAAAAACTTGTGTATAGAAAAGGGCCAATACCTCAAGTATATATAGGTTAGGAGGAGAGGAGGGGGCACCAAAAAGGGGAGGGAAACTCCCTTCCCTTGGCCGGCCAAGGAGGAGGGGAACTCCTCGTCCAATTCGGGCTCCCTCCCCCGTTTCCATGGGGAGAAGGGGGCTCTACCCTTCTTGGGCCCAAGTGGCCCAAGTGGTTTCCACCACTTAGCCTTTTAAGGTCCATTGATATTGAATTGAATGTAAAAGCCTCCTAACTATTATTAAATATATTTATTATTAATTTAACATCTCCGGGTACACTTTTCACCTATATATTATTTATCGGGAGTATCCGGTATTGCCGGATAAACTCTGAAACCCTACTGGTGGCCCCAAAACGCTTCCGGTTCTTCTCTGAACTATTCCGAATATTAATAAAACAATTCCACAAATAAATCCTTGATACTCTCATCCTACTACACTCAGTAGATCATGATTACCTTAAGCTTGTGACCCCATAGGTTCGGTAAATCATATACATGAACGGAACACCTTTGTTCAATAACCGATAGCGGAACCGTGGACGTCCATATCGACCTTGTGAGTTATTTTGTGGAACAACTATGTATAGCTTACACCCAGTGCAAAACATCAGGCCATAACAGATTGCAATTTATATTATGATATGCATTACTCAGTCGCATATTCTACGTTTGCAAATCTGCCACCGGGTAATCTTTCTATGATTTTTCCTTTATATTCCAATAATCATAGGCGGACCATGTAGATTTTCTTCTTGCCACTGCGTGTAACATAACAATACAGTAGTAGAATTGGATGGTGTGATCATGAACTTATCTAAGGACAAAACTTGTTTTAATAGATTATTGAAGTACATTTGGCAAAACTATAAGGGTGCATTGATATTGTTCATCATGATATTGATCTAATGAGTTTTCTTTTTGTGTGTGTAGATGTACAAAATGATGGTGTATCAAGCAGCGAAACAACATCATATATTTCTTGGGATAATGTTGACACTCCCGATGGAAAAGCAGTGACTAAACTTGCGGTATCATCTAATGCACAAATAGAATCTACAACATTGTCCGATCTTTACTAGGGATGTGGCGCCATGTCAACTGGGCGTTACATGGGTGCTGCATTGACTGGCATAAATTTAAAGAATGTACGTTATGTGCTTCATATTTCTAGTAGATTTTAGCTGAATCTAAAGGCATTGTAATTGACAATCTTAAAGTTGTTGTCTTACGCAGAGATGGGCAGTGGATACAAACGAACATGCTTGCAGTGCTGTAGGGGATAACCACCCATGCACAAAGGTAGTGTTTTCCATCAACAAAGCTCCAATGAGTGACATCCTTCTTCCATCAACCAACATAATGGCTTAATTTCCCTCCAATTTTTCAAGTACGAAATGAGAAGGCCAAATATTTTCTTTCCCTTCTTCATCATTGGTATGAACTTTGTGAGAAATATGAAGTCCAGAAAAACAACGCAGTGTTGGGCTTTGATCAAGCTGAAACGATCGCAAATGACAAAGATGAATCTCTTCCACATGACATATTTGAGTTTGAGAAACTTTTAGACATATGTTATGGTGATCCAACAAAGAATGATCAAGTACACCTCTGGTTTAAGGTATCACATACTTTATTGTTTGACATTCTTATGGAAGGTTCTTATATATTTCAGAGTTGATATTATATACCTTCTTTGAACTATTCTACACTTGTTTCTTAGGACGTTAGCGTATACTTTTTTTCAAATATGTGATCTACTTATATAGGTGAGGTGGAAAGGATATGGACGTGCTGATGATACATGGGGGCCGATTGACGGCCTTTGATTAGTTCTTTTCCATTTCATTCTTTTTTTTCAATGATTCAATATTTCCTTATGCTTGTTAAAACTTTCAGTGTTTCTCCTGAGTCTATTATAGAATTTGTTGAGAGTGGATATAGGGAGGGTATTTTGCCATTACCTGTAAGTATACTACTCTTTTTTCTCTTTCTTGTTCATTTTGTTGTGGTATCTACTTCTGCGTATTTCTTATTTCGAAGGGCTTTTGGATGTTATCTGTGGGGGGCTCCTTGCCAAGGCATTAGTGGATTAAATAGGCACATAACACACAATGATCCACCGAAGGATGAATGCAACAAACAATTGGTTGTCTTTATGGATATTGTGGACTATCTGAGACCCAAATATGTTCTAATGGAAAATGTAGTAGATATACTGAAATTCACAGATGGTTTCCTTGGAAAGTATGCGCTAAGCTGCCTTGTTGCCATGAATTACAAAGCTAGGCTTGGGATGATGGTTGCCGGAAATTTTGGACTACCACAGTATAGGATGCGTGCATTTGTATCTGGGGAGCTCTTCCTTCGGTGGTGTGTCTCTTTTCTATCTTCTCTTTACCTTGTAACGCTACTACTCAATAAGAATGTACATTTGGCAACACATGTACTTCCAAAATTCCCACTTCCCACCCATGACGTTGTTAAGGGAGGAGGAGTAGTGCCAAAAGCATTTTTGGTAAGAGATTATATGAATAACCACTACATTTTTGTAATTTTTTTACTATTATTTTGTCTTATTATAATATTATTCTTTTCAGCAATATGTCGTTGCATATGACAAAACAGAAGATAAGCACTTGAAGAAAGCTCTTGTCCTTCGAGATGCAATATCCGATTTACCGAAGGTTCATATCATAACAGTTTCCTCCCATGCTCATTTGTTCCTCCAATGTTGCTTGAGCCCATGGGGTTTTTATTTTTATGTGTTATATATCATTTTTCCACATGTAAAAAACAATCAACCTAATGATGTACTGGAGCATCGCAATAACCCCAAAACCGAATTCCAACGCTATATTCAGCTCAGTCGTAAAGGTAATCCACCCAAGTGCGGCCGATTGAGTGTGCAAATTTTATCAATAAGTATGTTTTTCTTTCTGTGAAATTATGTTTCGTTTGGTATGCCTTTTCTCTCAATATATGCAGACTTGTGTCCTTGTGTACCTATTTTAATCGTGTAGATGGGTTCAAATGATGTCACATGGATGTAGTTTCCACTACTTTAATTGCGTAAATGGATTCAAATCTTGTTTCCGTATCATTTCTTGGTTATATTCCTATTATGACTTGACTTGTCCCATTATGCGCTATTTTATTGTGTTATCCATTTGAAGAGATGAAGGACTACTCATTTGCTGATGCTGCTCCCGTGGAAGGCAAACTGTTTGATCATCGGCCGCTAAAACTAAACAAAGATGATTATGCAAGAGTGCGGCAGTTTCCTGTGAAAAAGGTAAGCTAAGATAGAGTAGTTGTATCCCCTTTTTGTTCGTTACAAGAAACCATATAGCATTGTCATCCTATTTACCTTTTGGCCTATCATGCAAGTAATTTCTTCGTAATTACTCTCTGCAAAAAAATATTCACGTTTACTGCATTTCAGGGAGCCAACTTCCGTGATTTGGAGGGCGTCTGGGTCGGAGAGAACTGTTGAAATATATTGTCCACCTCCCACCATCAGTTTGAACTTTTGAATGAGTTGGCTGGAGCATGAATTCAATATGGTATCCGAGCCAAGAGGTCTTGAGTTCAAGACCCTGCCAACGCAAGTGTTGAAATATATTGCCCACCTCCCTCCATTAGTTCGGACTTTTGGGTCGAGTTTGTTCCAGATATTCCTCGTGCACTTCTGCCTTCCGGGAAGCCTTTGGTACTGAAATCTTCTGTGGAGTGGTTTATATTTTGTGATGTGTTAGTTAACCATGCTTGCTTCTGATGTACTTATGTAGGTGCCTGGCTATGCCATGAGTTTCATGGAAAGGAAGTCATCAAAGTAAGTAAGCCGATCGAATATCCTTTTGTATTGTTTGTACAACGTCGACCATTCATCAAAGTAAGTCATCAAAGTAAGTCATGGAAAGGAAGTCATCAAAGTAAGTAAGCCGATCGAATATCCTTTTGTATTGTTTGTACAACGTCGACCATTCATCGATGATCTGATCCTTTTTTTTCTTTGAGTTGCAGACCATTCAGGCGCGTATGGTGGGACGAGATTGTTCCAACTGTTGTCACCAGAGCCGAGCCTCACAACCACGTACATAATGCAAACTTTAAAGAAACTGCTCACGTTTCTTGATTTCTGACTGCTGGTTGTTGCTTCCATTATCAATGATTGAGCATGCGTCGACGGGCATTCTTTGCAGGTCATCTTGCACCCGACGCAGGACCGGGTCCTGACCATCCGCGAGAATGCGAGGCTGCAAGGCTTCCCAGACTACTACAGGCTCTTTGGCACTATAGAGCAGAAGTAAGTTGGTTGGCTGCTATGTGTTTGCTCACACATAGACCATCTATCTCTGAACGTGTAACTGTATTTTCTTTCAGTGAAGCTGACTTGATTGTGTTGTGCTTGTTTTGTATCACCTAGATATACTCAGGTCGGCAATGCGGTTGCCGTCCCAGTCGCTCGATCCCTCGGGCGTGCTTACAAGGGTGATCGACGGAGACCGGCCCCTGTTCGAACTACCCGAGAGTTTCAGCCTTTTGGATCAAGCGTCTGCCACAAGATCGCCCGCAGGAGTAGGAATTCTCAGCGGCGAAGTAGAATGATTGTTTGACTGGTTATGTTGATTTGGGTCATAGTTATGCACACACTTGTGAAGAAAATTTTGCAACTTAGCTGAGCTGCATCTAAGAAGTGACTGGCACTGAAGATTGTTTTTGGAGTACTGCTTCTTTGTGTTGTTTTTCCACAAGGGTAGTTTCTAAAACTCTTCATACAGTCTTGGTATTGCTGAAGAAAAATATTAATACCCAAAATGGTGTCAGTTGCAAGTAAAAACCAAACCTAATCACATTTTGGTGAGGACCATGATTAATTTGGGAAAAGTTAACCAAGCAGGCATATTCTGAATATCCAGATCAAATAATAACAGTAGTAATTCTGGAATAGATAGATCCACATGAATAGAAGGCAAATTAACACAGGCAAGTTCAGTGCAGCTTCCATGGCGCAGCCTCCTAGTCCTAGCACACATACAGTCTGAAGAAAACACACTAGAAAATAGAATAGAGTTCTCTAATGAGACCTGGTTCAGCATAGAGTAATGGAATCCTCACAGCTCAAGAGCCACAACAGGGCACATAGTTCTACTTAATTGTCAGTACAACAACACCTTCAGTGAACTGATCACCTAAGGTGCGGCTTTTTTATTAGAGCAGCAGTAGATTGTAGAGCATCATCAGCAGTAGAACATGACCTTCTTCACGCTGTCCTTGAGCGCAGGGAGGGGCCTGACGACCCCGGCGCCGGCGGCGCGGGTGCTGCGGGACGTCGACGAGCCGGACTTGCGCGCGCTCGAGATGGAGCCGCTGTCGGAGCTGTCCGGCTCCATGTAGAAGCGGGCGCGGAAGGCGGCCAGGTGAGCATAGTATGCTGGAGGGACTGCAATGCAGGGAAGCAAAAAACATGTCATGTTCAGTCAGAAAAGTTTTCAGTTCAAGACTTTCAGAATGTTGACAAACATTTAGGATGACAGAGATCTCAGAGTGCCAACTTACCGATAGACACCGAGCGCGTGCACCTCGCGTAACTGCAGAGGTCAGAGGAGATTGTAAGTTAGGAAGACAATGCTCATTGTTCATTGATCAAGAACATGATGAGAACCGGGCGAAGGACTGCGGAACTTACGTGTAGCAGAGGTTGTTGGTGAGGGTCTGCAGTCCATCAGCAATGAAGTTGTTCTCATCCCACAGGACATGGTAATGCGCGGGGCGGCTCGTGCCCTACCGTCAATAGAGATCATTTCAATCCTCACCTCAAACTCAAAAAGTCTAAATGATATATAGAAATATGCAAGCATGTCACATCTCATTTACCTTGATGCCGGCATGGCTGCACAGGAAGAAATCAAATTCTGTAGGGTGGCAGATCTTGGAGTCAATGACAGTGCCTGCAAACAAATGAAGCAAGGCAGATCAATTATGGAGACAAGATCAGATTATCAGAGAACACAGTGAAGGAATCATTGGCATGACTGTAACTCACCAGGAAGGATGTTGCCGCTCTTGTCGACGGTGCTTTGGTCATTGTGGTTGTGCGCAAACAGCCTGGTGTGGTGGCGCTTCCGGACCACGACGAACGTAACCAGCGGCTGGTAGTTTGCTTCCAGCGATGCGCATGCTTGAGAGAAAGATCAAAATAAGTTCAGAATGGAGAAGGTAATAAATCCTGAAAATAGGGGAAATTGTACTGTTTGTTACCTTTCTGATGGCATCAAGCTCATGCAGTAGAACTTGGTAGAACTGGCCTTCACTCACACCATCTCTGTGAAATGGCAACCACCTTTTAGTGTCAGCTCTCAAGTATATCACATGCTTATTTTTTCAAACAAGCTCCAGTGTAAACACCACATGTATTTTCCTCTAAAAACATTTACCAAAGTACTAGTGTAGAATTTATGCAAGGAACCTATAGAAAATAATACGTTCAGGCTTTTCTCCGGTTGTTCACTTAAAGGATATAAGAAGCTCCCTGCAAACATGTGCAGCACCAGGTGTGACTTGTGCTGAAAAGTATAAAGTCAAGGAAAGGAGATTGGGGAGGGTGAGGGAGTGAGGTGGATACCTGGCCATGCCACCATGGATGGTTCCTCTCTGAGGATCATGAGTGACACTGTACAGATCCTCTATTAATTCCTGCATGTGAGTGTGAGCAAAGACTAGGCCAGCATACTTAGTCACCTCAGGCCAAGTGTGGTTGAATTGACAATTCAACTGCTAATACAAATATTCTTTGGCTTCCCTTGTATCGAACCAATAAATTTGGCTAAAATACTACCCTCGAAGACTGTTGTGATCCTCTATACTTGTGGGTGGGTCATCACTAATGTATCCATAGAGTTTGTGCTCTTCTTGAAAGTTGCATCATCGAAGAACTCACTGAGTGTGTGCAAAGTTCAATCTTCGCAGTGAGAGGTGGGCTGTCATCAACTTCTTCTTTCATGAGGTTTCTTCTTCCTTGCACACTTGTTCATCTATGAAACTTTGTTCTTCGTGTTCCCTTTCTGTTGGCGGAAAGTTAGTTTGATATATATATATTTAATACGTGCTCTCTTACCATTTCTTGCAACCATGCATCTAGGGGTGCTGCTGGCTCTCTTGTGCATCCTTTTCTTCATCCTTCCATAGATCCTGAAAAGGCTCATTTATTTCGAGGTGGCTAACCTCTCCAGAATAGTCATAACCAAAGAATTATCGTGAAAATTATCTCTGCAAGCACGGTAAATAGGATGCAATTTTCTAGAAGCACAACCGACCACCATATCATTTATCCATGCGTCTCCCATATAAAGTAAAGCTTCCTCTGAAGGAAATATGCCCTAGAGGCAATAATAAAGTTATTATTTTATATTCCCTTATTTCATTATAAATGTTTATTTTTCATGCTAGAATTGTATTAATCGGGAACTTGATACATGTGTGGATACATAGACAAAACACAGTGTCCCTAGTAAGCCTTAACTAGACTAGCTCATTAATCAAAGATGGTTAAGTTTCCTAACCATAGACATGTGTTGTCATTTGATGAATGGGATCACATCATTAGAAGAATAATGTGATGGACAAGACCCATCCGTTAGCTTAGCATATTGATCGTTCAGTTTATTGCTATCGGTTTCTTGATGTCAAATACATATTCCTTCGACTATGAAATTATGCATCTCCCGAATACCGGAGGAATACCTTGTGTGCTATCAAACATCACAACGTAACTGGGTCTTCATAAAGATGCTCTACATGTATCTCTGAAGGTGTTTGTTGGGTTGGCATAGATCAAGATTAGGATTTGTCACTCCGAGTATCGGAGAGGTATCTCTGGGCCCTCTCGGTAATACACATCATAAGAAGCCTTGCAAGCAAAGTGACTAATGAGTTAGTTGCAGAATGATGTATTATAGAACGGGTAAAGAGATTTGCCGGTAACGAGATTGAACTAGGTATGAAGATACCAACGATCGAATCACGGCCAAGTAACATACCGATAGACAAAGGGAATAACGTGTGTTGTCATAACGGTTCGACCGATAAAGATCTTCGTAGAATATGTGGGAGCCAATATGAGCATCCAAGTTCCGCTATTGGTTATTGACCATAGAGGTGTCTCGATCATGTCTACATAGTTCTCGAACCCGTAGGGTCCGCACGCTTAACGTTCGATGACGATATAGTATTATATGAGTTATATGATTTGGTGGCCGAATGTTGTTCGGAGTCCCGGATGAGATCACGGACATGACGAGGAGTCTCGAAATTGTCGACAGGTAAAGATTGATACTCCCTCCATTTTTGTATACAAGGCCACAAACTCATATTACAGGTACCAAGGTAGAAATTAATGTCTACTTAGCCAATGTTGCAAGCTAGTCTTTTCTCCTCGCTTGACGTGTTAATTAATGTGTATTTTTCTCTTTAACACACAACAAGACAACCCTCTCACTCCTTATTGGTTGATTAATGTGGTACACAAAAACCAATCTTCTCACCCCCCACATGCATGCAAGGGGTATTAATGTTCTCGGTTGCTAGTACGAGGCAAACATCATCAATTTTACCTCGATTGATGTTAGTGGCCTTGTATAGATGCAAATTGTAGTTTTCATAGTGGCCTTGTATACAAAAATGGAGGGAGTATATAGGACGATGGTATTCAGACACCGGAATGGTTTCGGAGTGCACCGGGTACTTATCAGGTCACCGGGAGGGGTTCCGGGTACCCCCCGTCAATATGTATGGGTTTAACGGGCCAAGGAGGGGACATACCAGCCCACAAGGAGCTGGTGCGCCCCTGCCCTGGCCAACCGGCCCTAGGGGAAGGAAAGGGGAAGGGGCGGCCCCTCCTGCCTTTCCTCCTCAAGGGAGAAAGGAAAGGGGGGCGCCTCCCTCCCCTGCCTTTCCCCCACACACATAAATGGCAGGGAGGGGGCGCGGCTTGGGAGGAAGCCCAAGTAGGATTCCTCCTACTTGGGGCGCACCTAGGGCTGCTCCTCCCTCCCTCCCACCTATATATACATGGGGGGCGCCACACATAACACACCAGACAATTGCCTAGCCATGTGCAGCGCCCCCCTCCACAATTTACTTCCCCGGTCATATTTTCGTAGTTCTTAGGCGAAGCCATGCGGAGATCACTTCACCATCACCGTCACCACGCCGTCGCACTGACGGAACTCATCTACTACCTCGATGTCTTGCGGGTTCAAGAAGGCGAGGGACGTCACCGAGCTGAAAGTATGCAGAACTCGGAGGTGACATATGTTCGGTACTCGATCGGTGGATCGTGAAGAAAGTTCGAGCATCAACCGCGTTGTGAAACGCTTCCGCTTACGGTCTACGAGCGTACGTAGACACACTCTCCCCCTTCGTTTCTGTGCATCTACTAGATAGATCTTGCGTGAACGTAGGAAATTTTTGAAATTGCATGCTAGGTTACCCAACATCCTCGACACCGTAATAAAATACTAATTGAAGAACTTCAATACTAGCATTGCATTTATCACTCCTATTATAACTTGCTAGTATGGGATCAACATTGTACTTACATTGATAAGCGGAGTGCCCTTCTACAATCCTTGCACATTTTAAAGTACTGATCGCATGTAATTGGTGCCCATTCGTTTAGTAGTGCTATTCGTTCTTTTATAGGTTTTAGATTTTCCTGAGAAGACATGATAAGAAGATTTTTGTAACAAATAAAGTGAACTAAATGTGAATGGTAAAGTAATAGCCAATAGCTATACTCCTCCTCAACGAGGCTAGTAAAAGCTTGATGGCCTGCAAGTGCACAGAGCAATGTAGCAATTTCTTGATAAGTAAGGTTTGTCAATTCCACAAGGAGCAAATAGGATGGTACCACAATCCCGGTAGCTATGTTATCATGTAACACAAGTATGCTAACACCCAAAATGGAGTTTGGAAATAGCTCACTTAACTAAGTTGCTAGGGAGAGGAGAAAGGAGGAATTAAACTAAACTAGAGAGAAGGAAAAATAAATACTAAACTAAATAGAGGAATTAAACTAAGAGAAGTATGTGATGTTTTAGATGAGAAGACTGTGAAGGAAATATGCCCTAGAGGCAATAATAAAGTTATTATTTATTCCCTTATATCATGATAAATGTTTATTATTCATGCTAGAATTGTATTAACCGGAAACATAATACATGTGTGAATACATAGACAAACAGAGTGTCACTAGTATGCCTCTACTTGACTAGCTCGTTAATCAAAGATGGTTATGTTTCCTAGCCATAGACATAAGTTGTCATTTGATTAACGAGATCACCTCATTAGGAGAATGACGTGATTGACTTGACCCATTCCGTTAGCTTAGCACTCGATCGTTTAGTATGTTGCTATTGCTTTCTTCATGACTTATACATGTTCCTATGACTATGAGATTATGCAACTCCCGTTTATCGGAGGAACACTTTGTGTGCTACCAAACGTCACAACGTAAATGGGTGATTATAAAGGTGCTCTACAGGTGTCTCCAAAGGTACTTGTTGGGTTGGCGTATTTCGAGATTAGGATTTGTCACTCCAATTGTCGGAGAGGTATCTCTGGGCCCACTCGGTAATGCACATCACTATAAGCCTTGCAAGCATTGTGACTAATGAGTTAGTTGCGGGATGATGTCTTACGGAACGAGTAAAGAGACTTGCCGGTAACGAGATTGAACTAGGTATCAAGATACCGACGATCAAATCTGGGGCAAGTAACATACCGGTGACAAAGGGAACAACGTATGTTGTTATGCGGTCTGACCGATAAAGATCTTCGTAGAATATGTGGGAGCCAATATGGGCATCCAGGTCCCGCTATTGGTTATTGACCGGAGACGTGTCTCGATCATGTCTACATAGTTCTCGAACCCGTAGGGTCCGCACGCTTAACGTTACGATGACAGTTTTATTGAGTTTTGATGTACTGAAGGAGTTCGGAGTCCCGGATGAGATCGGGGACATGACGAGGAGTCTCGAAATGGCCGAGACGTAAAGATCGATATATTGGACGACTATATTCGGACTTCGGAAAGGTTCCGAGTGATTCGGGTATTTTTCGGAGTACCGGAGAGTTACGGGAATACGTATTGGGCCTTATTGGGCCATACGGGAAAGAAGGAAAAGGGCCTCAAGGGTGGCCGCACCCCTCCCCTTGGTCTGATCCGAATTGGACTAGGGAAGGGGGGCGCCCCCTTCCTTCCTTCTCTTTTTCCCTTCCTCTTTTCCTATTCCATATGGGAGGTGGAATCCTACTAGGACTAGGGAGTCCTAGTAGGACTCCACACTTGGTGCGCCCCCTCCTAGGGCCGGCCTCCTCCTCCCTTGCTCCTTTATATACGGGGGCAGGGGGGCACCCCAGAGACACAACAATTGATCCTTGAGATCTCTTAGCCGTGTGCGGTGCCCCCCTCCACCATATTACACCTCGATAATACCGTTGCGGAGCTTAGGCGAAGCCCTGCGTCGGTGGAACATCATCATCGTCACCACGCCGTCGTGCTGACGAAACTCTCCCTCAACACTCGGCTGGATCGGAGTTCGAGGGACGTCATCGAGCTGAACGTGTGTAGAACTCGGAGGTGCCGTACGTTCGGTACTTGATCGGTCGGATCGTGAAGACGTACGACTACATCAACCGCGTTGTGATAACGCTTCCGCTATCGGTCTACGAGGGTACGTGGACAACACTCTCCCCTCTCGTTGCTATGCATCACCATGATCTTGCGTGTGCGTAGGAAATTTTTTGAAATTACTACGTTCCCCAACAGTGGTATCAGAGCCTGGTTTTAAGCGTTGATGCTATGCACGAGTAGAACACAAGTGAGTTGTGGGCGATATAAGTCATACTGCTTACCAGCATGTCATACTTTGGTTCAGCAGTATTGTGAGATGAAGCGGCCCGGACCGACATTACGCGTACGCTTACGCGAGACTGGTTTCACCGTTGCGAGCACTAGTTGCTTAAAGGTGACCGGTGGGTGTCTGTCTCTCTCACTTTAGTTGAACCGAGTGTGGCTACGCCCGGTCCTTGCGAAGGTTAAAACAGCGCCAACTTGACAAACTATCGTTGTGGTTTTGATGCGTAGGTAAGAACGGTTCTTGCTAAGCCTATAGCAGCCATGTAAAACATGCAACAACAAAGTAGATGACGTCTAACTTGTTTTTGCAGGGCATGTTGTGATGTGATATGGTCAAGACATGATGTGATATAATGTGTTGTATGAGATGATCATGTTTTGTAACCGAGTTATCGGCAACTGGCAGGAGCCATATGGTTGTCGCTTTATTGTATGAGATGCTATCACCATGTAATAGTTTTACTTTATCACTAAGCGGTAGCGATAGTCGTAAAAGCAATTATTTGGCGAAACGACAACGATGCTACGATGGAGATCAAGGTGTCGCGCCGGTGACGATGGTGATCATGACGGTGCTTCGGAGATGGAGATCACAAGCATAAGATGATGATGGCCATATCATATCACTTATATTGATTGCATGTGATGTTAATCCTTTATGCATCTTATCTTGCTTTGTTTGACGGTAGCATTATAAGATGATCCTTCACTAAATTATCAAAGTATAAGTGTTCTCCCTGAGTATGCACCGTTGCGAAAGTTCTTCGTGCTGAGACACCACGTGATGATCGGGTGTGATAGGCTCTACGTTCAAATACAACGGGTGCAAAATAGTTGCACACGCGGAATACTCAGGTTAAACTTGACGAGCCTAGCATATAACAGATATGGCCTCGGAACACGGAGACCGAAAGGTCGAGCGTGAATCATATAGTAGATATGATCAACATAGTGATGTTCACCGTTGAAACTACTCCATCTCACGTGATGATCGAACATGGTTTAGTTGATATGGATCACGTGATCACTTAGAAGATTAGAGGGATGTCTATCTAAGTGGGAGTTCTTAAGTAATATGATTAATTGAACTTAAATTTATCATGAACTTAGTCCTGATAGTATTTTGCAAATTATGTTGTAGATCAATAGCTCGCGGTTTTGCTTCCCTGTTTTATTTTTGATATGTTCCTAGAGAAAATTATGTTGAAAGATGTTAGTAGCAAAGATGCGGATTGGATCCATGATCTGAGGATTATCCTCATTGCTGCACAGAAAAATTATGTCCTTGATGCACCGCTAGGTGACAGACCTATTGCAGGAGCAGATGCAGACGTTATGAACGTTTGGCTAGCTCAATATGATGACTACTTGATAGTTTAGTGCACCATGCTTAACGGCTTAGAATCGGGACTTCAAAGACGTTTTGAACGTCATGGACCATATGAGATGTTCCAGGAGTTGAAGTTAATATTTCAAGCAAATACCCGAGTTGAGAGATATGAAGTCTCCAACAAGTTCTATAGCTAAAAGATGGAGGAGAATCGCTCAAATAGTGAGCATGTGCTCAGATTGTCTGGGTACTACAATCGCTTGAATCAAGTGGGAGTTAATCTTCCAGATAAAATAATGATTGACAGAATTCTCTAGTCACCATCACCAAGTTAGTAGAACTTCGTGATGAACTATAGTATGCAAGGGATGACGAAAGTAATTCCCGAGCTCTTCGTGATGCTGAAATCGACGAAGGTAGAAATCAAGAAAAACATCAAGTGTTGATGGTTGTCGAGACCACTAGTTTCAAGAAAAGGGCAAAGGGAAGAAGGGGAACTTCAAGAAGAACGGCAAGCAAGTTGCTGCTCAAGTGAAGAAGCCTAAGTCTGGTCCTAAGCCTGAGACTAAGTGCTTCTACTGCAAAGGGACTGGTCACTGGAAGCGGAACTACCCCAACTATTTGGTGGATAAGAAGGATGGAAAAGTGAACAAAGGTATATTTGATATACAGATTATTGATGTGTACTTTACTAGTGTTTATAGCAACCCCTCGGTAATTGATACTGGTTCAGTTGCTAAGAGTAGTAACTCGAAATGGGAATTGCAGAATAAATAGAGACTAGTAAAAGTGAACAAAGGTATATTTGATATACAGATTATTGATGTGTACTTACTAGTGTTTATAGCAACCCCTCGGTAATTGATATTGGTTCAGTTGCTAAAGAGTAGTAACTCGAAAACAGGAGTTGCAGAATAAACAGAGACTAGTAAAAGGCGAGGTGACGATGTGTGTTGGAAGTAGTTCCAAGATTGATATGATCATCATCGCACACTCCCTATACTTTCGAGATTAGTGTTGAAACTAAATAAGTGTTATTTGGTATTTGCGTTGAGCATGAATATGATTTGATCATGTTTATTGCAATACAGTTATTCATTTATATTAGAGAACAATTGTTGATCTGTTTACATGAATAAAACCTTCTATGGTCATACACACCAACGAAAATGCTTTGTTGGATCTCGATCGTAGTGATACACATATTCATAATATTGAAGCCAAAAGATGCAAAGTTAATAATGATAGTGCAACTTATTTGTGGCACTGCCATTTAGGTCATATTGGTGTAAAGCGCATGAAGAAACTCCATACTGATGGGATTTTGGAATCACTTGGTGCTTGCGAACCGTGCCTCATGGGCAAGATGACTAAAATGCCGTTCTCCGGAACTATGGAGAGAGCAACAGATTTGTTGGAAATCATACATACAGATGTATGTGGTCCGATGAATATTGAGGCTCGTAGCAGGTATCATTATTTTCTGACCTTCACAGATGATTTGAGCAGATATGGGTATATCTACTTAATGAAACAAGAGTGAAGCAGAAAATCATCGTAACAAGAAAATAAAGTTTCTACGATCTGATCGTGGAGAAGAGTATTTAAGTTACGAGTTTGGACTTCAGTTAAAACAATGTGGAATAGTTTCACAAATTCATGCCACCTGGAACACCATAGCATAATGGTGTGTCCGAACGTCATAACCGTACTTTATTGGATATAGTGCAATCTATGATGTCTCTTATCAATTTACCACTAATCGTTTTGGGGGTTATGCATTAGAGACAGCTGCATTCACGTTAAATAGGGCACCATCAAAATCCGTTGAGACGACGCCTTATGAACTGTGGTTTGGCAAGAAACCAAAGTTGTCGTTTCTTAAAATTTTGGGGTTGCGATGCTTATGTGAAAAAGTTTCATCCTGATAAGCTCAAACCCAAATCGGAGAAATGTGTCTTCATAGGATACCCAAAGGAGACATTTGGGTACACCTTCTATCACAGATCCGAAGGCAAGACATTCGTTGCTTAGTATGGATCCTTTCTAGAGAAGGAGTTTCTCTCGAAAGATGTGAGTGGGAGGAAAGTAGAACTTGATGAGGTAACTGTACCTGCTCCCTTATTGGATCACAGAAATCTGTTCCTGTGACTTCTACACCAATTAGTGAGGAAGTTAATGATGATGATCATGTAACTTCAGATCAAGTTACTACCAAACCTCGTAGGTAAACCAGAGTAAGATCCGCACCAGAGTGGTACGGTAATCCTGTTCTGGAGGTTATGTTACTAGACCACGACGAACCTATGAACTATGAAGAAGCGATGGTGAGCCCAGATTCCGCAAAATGGCTTGAGGCCATGAAATCTGAGATGAGATCCATGTATGAAGAACAAAGTATGGACTTTGGTTGACTTGCCTGATGATCGGCAAGCCATCGAGAATAAATGGATCTTCAAGAAGAAGACAGACGCTGATGGTAATGTTACTGTCTACAAAGCTCGACTTGTCGGAAAAAGGTTTTTGACAAAGTTCAAGGTGTTGACTACGATGAGAGTTTCTCACTCGTATCTATGCTTAAGTCTGTCCGAATCATGTTAGCAATTGCCGCATTTTATGAAATCTGGCAAAGGGATAAACAAAGCTGCATTACTTAATGGATTTAATAAAGAAGAGTTGTATATGATGCAACCAGAAGGTTTTGTCAATCCTAAAAGTGCTAACAAAATATGCAAGCTCCAGCGATCCATCTATGGACTGGTGCAAGCATCTCAGAGTTGGAATATACGCTTTGATAAGTTGATCAAAGGATATAGTTTTATACAGACTTGCGATGAAGCCTGTATTTACAAGAAAGTGAGTGGGAGCACTACAGCATTTCTGATAAGTATATGTGAATGACATATTGTTGATCGGAAATAATGTAGAATTATTCTGCAAAGCATAAAGGAATGTTTGAAAGGAGTTTTTTCAAAGAAAGACCTCGGTGAAGCTGCTTACATATTGAGCATCAAGATCTATAGAGATAGATGAAGACGCTTGATGAGTTTTTCCATGAGTACATACCTTAACAAGATTTTGAAGTAGTTCAAAATAGAACAGTCAAAGAAAGAGTTCTTGCCTGTGTTACAAGGTGTGAAATTGAGTAAGACTCAAAGCCCGACCACGGCAGAAGATAGAAAGAGAGTGAAAGTCATTCCCTATGCCTTGGCCATAGGTTCTATAAAGTATGCCATGCTGTGTACCAGATCTATTGTATACCCTACACTGATTTTGGCAAGGGAGTACAATAGTAGATCACTGGACAGCGGTCAAAATTATCCTTACTGGAATAAGGATATGTTTCTCGATTATGGAAGTGACAAAAGGCTCGTCGTAAAAGGTTACGTCGATGCAAGTTTTGACACTAATCTAGATGACTCCAAGTCTCGGTCTAGATACATATTGAAAGTGGGAGCAATTAGCTAGAG
Organism: Triticum aestivum; assembly: GCF_018294505.1. Taxonomy (NCBI): domain Eukaryota; kingdom Viridiplantae; phylum Streptophyta; class Magnoliopsida; order Poales; family Poaceae; genus Triticum; species Triticum aestivum. The sequence continues at coordinate 638,146,084 of NC_057814.1, forward strand.
TAGCTCCATGCAGAGCATTGTAGACATAGAAATTTGCAAAATACTTACGGATCTGAATGTGACAGACCCGTTGACTAAAATTATCTCACAAGCAAAACATGATCACACCTTAGTACTCTTTGGGTGTTAAGCACATAGCGATATGAACTAGATTACTGACTCTAGTAAACCCTTTGGGTGATGGTCACATGACGATGTGAACTATGGGTGTTAATCACATGGTGATGTGAACTATTCATGTTAAATCACATGGCGATGTGAACTAGATTATTGACTCTAGTGCAAGTGGGAGACTGAAGGAAATATGCCCTAGAGACAATAATAAAGTTATTATTTATTTCCTTATATCATGATAAATGTTTATTATTCATGCTAGAATTGTATTAACCGGAAACATAATACATGTGTGAATACATAGACAAACAGAGTGTCACTAGTATGCCTCTACTTGACTAGCTCGTTAATCAAAGATGGTTATGTTTCCTAGCCATAGACATAAGTTGTCATTTGATTAACGAGATCACCTCATTAGGAGAATGACGTGATTGACTTGACCCATTCCGTTAGCTTAGCACTCGATCGTTTAGTATGTTGCTATTGCTTTCTTCATGACTTATACATGTTCCTATGACTATGAGATTATGCAACTCCCGTTTACCGGAGGAACACTTTGTGTGCTACCAAACGTCACAACGTAAATGGGTGATTATAAAGGTGCTCTACAGGTGTCTCCAAATGTACTTGTTGGGTTGGCGTATTTCGAGATTAGGATTTGTCACTCCAATTGTCGGAGAGGTATCTCTGGGCCCACTCGGTAATGCACATCACTATAAGCCTTGCAAGCATCGTGACTAATGATTTAGTTGCGGGATGATGTGTTACGGAACGAGTAAAGAGACTTGCCGGTAACGAGATTGAACTAGGTATCGAGATACCGACGATCAAATCTCGGGCAAGTAACATACCGGTGACAAAGGGAACAACATATGTTGTTATGCGGTCTGACCGATAAAAATCTTCGTAGAATATGTGGGAGCCAATATGGGCATCCAGGTCCCGCTATTGGTTATTGACCGGAGATGTGTCTCGATCATGTCTACATAGTTCTCGAACCCGTAGGGTCCGCACGCTTAACGTTACGATGACAGTTTTATTGAGTTTTGATGTATCGAAGGAGTTCGGAGTCCCGGATGAGATCGGGGACATGACGAGGAGTCTCGAAATGGCCGAGACGTAAAGATCGATATATTGGACGACTATATTCGGACTTCGGAAAGGTTCCGAGTGATTCGGGTATTTTTCGGAGTACCGGAGAGTTACGGGAATACGTATTGGGCCTTATTGGGCCATACGGGAAAGAAGGAAAAGGGCCTCAAGGGTGGCCGCACCCCTCCCCTTGGTCTGGTCCGAATTGGACTAGGGAAGGGGGGCGCCCCCTTCCTTCCTTCTCTTTTTCCCTTCCTCTTTTCCTATTCCATATGGGAGGTGGAATCCTACTAGGACTAGGCAGTCCTAGTAGGACTCCACACTTGGTGCGCCCCCTCCTAGGGCCGGCCTCCTCCTCCCTTGCTCCTTTATATACGGGGGCGGGGGGCACCCCAGAGACACAACAATTGATCCTTGAGATCTCTTAGCCGTGTGCGGTGCCCCCCTCCACCATATTACACCTCGATAATACCGTTGCGGAGCTTAGGCGAAGCCCTGCGTCGGTGGAACATCATCATCATCACCACGCCGTCGTGCTGACGAAACTCTCCCTCAACACTCGGCTGGATCGGAGTTCGAGGGACGTCATCAAGCTGAACGTGTGTAGAACTCGGAGGTGCCGTACGTTCGGTACTTGATCGGTCGTATCGTGAAGACGTACGACTACATCAACCGCGTTGTGATAACGCTTCCGCTGTCGGTCTACGAGGGTACGTGGACAACACTCTCCCCTCTCATTGCTATGCATCACCATGATCTTGCGTGTGCGTAGGAATTTTTTTGAAATTACTACGTTCCCCAACAGACTGGCACGTACCTATGTGCCTCTTTCTGCTCTGATACGGAATGGATTTCAACTTTATAACTATGCCACTGTGGCCAAGTCAGTACCTGCATTATAGGATACGGTGGTCTACTTCTATTGGGCGGTCCCTCACATAACATTATCTCTCAAGATGTGTTAGGTTGAGATAACTCATTCGTGCTACTTCTTGTCCCATACCTGTGGATACTAGCAAAGTTATTAAGGTCCTCGAGGTCATGAGGACCGTACGAAATCATTGAGTTCTATGGACAACCGTGGTCCTAGAATAATCGTGTTCCCCTTAATATGTTTGCGCCTGACACATCGCAGGTCTGCCGGTTTCCACAACCATCTATATACTTCATGTGTGGCCTAGTGAGTTGGATGTCTCCAACTACGCCAATGGATAGGGCATCTCCCATCACTAAATTACCGAAGGTAAATAAGCAACACACAGTAACACGCATAATTAGACAACATATATCAAATAAGCACTTATAAATCGACCAACCCATAGCTAACAATTACTCAAATTATATCACATATAAGGGGGTTCATGAGTTGTTACAACCCATCACGGAGACCATGATGAAGGAGAAAGAAGGGATGGTGATGGTGGTGGTGGCGCAGAAGATGATGGTGATGATGGCAGCATGGCGGCGACCAATGGCCGCGCCCCACCGGGGCGGCTCCCTTATGGTCCCCTTCAAGGCTGCAACAATGGTGTTCTTGATGTGGATGGTGGTTGGACTTGGAGATGAGATGCTGAATGACGAACCCTGGAGGCATCTTGGGTTGAAGATGAATATAGAATAGCTTTTCCAAAGCCTCCTCCCTTCATGTGGCATTCCCCCTTTGATTCAATGGCTCTAGATGAGCCCGATCCTCTCCCAAATCATCCCTTGAAGGCCAACGGATTCATGGGAGCAAACATGGATGAAATCTAGAAAGAATCCCGTCACAAGAGGCCACTTTCAGTGTTGTCTGGACTCCATAATAGCGTCCATACGACCAGCCATGGTCACATGGAACATCGTCTTTTGTTCTGCCTTTCTTTGATAAACCGACCACCAATTCTTCATACACACTCGGAATTTGACATTCTTCGACTCGTTGGATTCATATGAACAACACTGATCCATGTCTGATTGTAGATCTTTATTTGGAGCACTTTTATAAAATGAAATGGCTAAGTCGGGGTCCTGGGTGTCCACCATTTGAACTTCTTTTATCGTGCTAACTTCTTGGGAAGTCCGTCTCACCTACAAGACACACAAAGACAAAAAAACTAATAAAAACTAACTAAGAATAAAATGCAACTCTTGTGGTGAAAAGGATAAAAGCTGGAAATCATGCACATGGACATATAATTGACTCAATGGGACATGATATAAAATGATATACAGAGATAATGTGCAACAAATGAGCTCTAGAGATGCATAAAATATGGAGCCATCAGGAGGTGAGTGGGAGAACATCATGCTCGATCTTCCAAGTCCCACCCCCTATAGCTTGCTTGATTCTCTGGTCCAGTGGCCCTAGGTAATGAAGAGGGGTGATATAGAACCAGGCCATGCTGTTGTCGGCCGCAGTGGACGCGTGATCTGGGGCCGTGAGATCAGCTAGCCGGTGATCATATAAATCGCCCGCTCGGATCCAAGACAGGACAACATCTGTGTCACCATCGATACATGCATAGATGTTCGATGATCAATAGGTCCACGACATCGAGAATAGTGTCGATCATGTCGGGGGTTGCAGAGAATGCCATGGGTGGGCGAAGCTTCCAATGACTAGCGCTAGTGTTCTGATGCGATTTCTCTCTATTGCTAATTTGAGATGGCCATTGCAAGGAAGGGAACGTTGGATTTGGGGTGCATAATGTGGCCTATGGAGTTTCCTTTTCATGCCGAGTTGGAGTCGATTTCGTGTCACAATCAAAATAAATATAAATATTTACACTAAACTTTAGTACTTATGTAAAAACAGTTGTTTTGTGAAATCAAAATCATAGTCAATTTACTGTATTTTTTCTAACCAAAATTACCTTTTTAACATGCTAGACCTTAAAAATAATTAAACCAAATCCACTTAAAAGATTGAAAATAATAAATTAAAAAAGTGTATATTTCTCGAATTAATTTGTGACTATTACATGGATATGGCATATAAGTTTTTGAGTGTATTCTTAGAGACACACTTTTTATTTTTGGTCTGCAGTCTTATTATAGGTCTATGTAATTTATGGTATACAAAATATCTTGATAGTGGTCTTGATAACGGTATTTAGAGACTTTTGTTAGCTTTTATTAAAGTAAGCTGTGAGGCTTTTGTCTTGGAATACATAGTCAAAATAAAAATAAAAATAAATAGAAACAACTAGATTACACAAGATGTTTAGGAGGAGCTTTTTACTTAACCATTGACATACTAGTTTATCATTTTTGGTCAAATGTGTGTGGCATATAATAGTGGGTTAGGTAATCTACTAGAAGGATTGGGCGCGCTTTGCTGCGCTATTGGTGTTGTTAGGTTTCTAAAAAACATTACTCACTATGTTTCAAAATATAAGGTGTATTACTTTTTGAAAAGTCAAACCTTTTAAGTTTCATCAAATTTGTAGAGAAATATATCAAAACTTATATACTAGTCGTCAACCTGTGCATTCGCACGGGCCGGTTATCTAATATTTCTTTTCAATCTGCATTACGATCAAAAATCATTTTCTGAAATGAACCTCTATACCTCACAGTTTTGTGAAGGATATACTTTCAGAAACACAGAGATTTATATAGAAGGAATGCATATAAGTTAGATTAAATCATCATGTAGTGCCACCATACTAATATGTTTTTTGATAAGATAGTGTCACATTATTTAATCAAAGTTACTACATGAATATGCAATCATGTGGGAACAAGTACCCTCTATATATTTGTTGGCCTAATTTGGGGACGTGTAGAGCCGCCTAATACACTATTCATTTTATCATGCATAGGATGCGGCCTTTTATGCATGTACTATTTAAAATATTTGTTAGAATCATTTAAAATATGCTTAAACAACACAAATCCCAGATTGTGGTCCAATTCCGTTTCCATTTCAATATTTGTCATGTATGCTAAGATATCTTAAATGATGTATAATGTAATTTTAAGTCTTGAACTATAGAGCAGTAGAGTTCGCATGTGACATCCTCTAATCAATGGTTGGCATATAAAATATGCGGGTAAACTTCTCCGAAACTTTGACAGTTTATATATAGAAAAGTTCTCAAATGTTCAAGTGAATTGTAAAATTTTCATTGCAAATAGCTTTGTCATATCATAACTTTAGAATGATTTGTGAACATGATTTTCAGTTAAAACATCAAAGTAAAATGTTGTTGATTGTGCCTATGTAAGTCAAAAAAGTTTATAAGTACTACTTAAAAGATATTATTTTTAGCCCGTAGTTACTAATTGGTCTTTCGTCAAAATTCTCCTCAAACAGTATAGAGTTTACAAATTGATATACACATATATTTCCTTCAAAACTATTTAATATACCTTGGTGTTTCAAAATAAGAAGAAATAATTTGATCTAGATATCGGACTAAAGAGTAATTTATAAGACAGCTAAATAGTATGCAAAAGAGCAGAAGATATATACTTTGATGAAAATTTAGAGTGACAAGATGAATGCCCACTAAAAACTAAATAAAATAAACTATGATGATCAAGCATTAGCAGCGGTGTTGGCCTTTCATAGCATAAATAAAATAAGACAAATTGGAGCCTGTTAGAAGTAGTCAAAAGATGATTTACATGATTGACAAACCGTATAGAATCCATAAACCAATGGATTCCCTCGAAACAATAATAAATCATTAGAGGATGACCGTGAAATAATATGATAGTTTCATTTATTGTGAACTATACGTGTGCAATTTAAAAGCAACATCATCATAGTACCTTTGAAGTTTCCAAAAATAATAATCTGTTTTCGTGCAAAAGATTCCGTCGAGCAAAGAGAAACGGGAGGTATTTAGAGATATTAGAATCAGTAGCATACAATGGTAAAGTTAATAGGAACATTGTGTGCTACCTAAAATAAAATATTGGCGTATATCGAATGATCTCCTCACTCACATCTGAGAAAAAAAGGAAATGCAACCAATGTGATTTTTGAATGATTTTTTTAAGAAAGCTTACTGGGGCACACAGGAGTGGAAGTTGGTTAAGAATGGTATGGTCACAACATTACAGTGCCACATCGATTTTCCTACACTGAACAGGAGCCTGCAGCGGCAACAAGTTTATGCATACCATTTCAAACTGGTGAAATTGATGGATCCACCTTACAATAATATCTATATCAACTATATTATTCCCCAAGAAAATAAGAAATGCATAAGAATGTATTAACATGATTCATGTGATGTAAGATCAAAAGCAAGGAGGGAACCAAGTGTTGGTTAAGGAACTATGTGTGGGCTATTGCCATGGAAACAAAACTATAAGTTCCCCATGTCCCAGTTCAGAAATTAATAGTGGTATTAACAAAAACATATCAATACATAATTGAGTTTAGAATCATCTCCTAGGGAAGTGGCGGTTAGTCAATACACATCCCTATGAAACATCACCGAGGGGAACCGTGCATTTTACATGCATAGTAGGCAAAAGAAAATAATTAAAACTATTTACAGACGATATATATGCATGCACTCAAGTCTAGAAGCAAATAACTCAGAAGAAGTAATGAAAACATTTTTTTACTAATAATATCAAAAGACTAACACAAAATAACCTCCGGTTGGCCGGGCACTCCATGGTCGAGTTATCGATTATATTGACACTGATCACAATAAACTTCTAATTTCAAAATCTAACCGCCATTAATAAAGCATGCAAAAACCTTTAGCAATAAAATCAGTCATTATTAATTTGTGTTAAAGGTTTTTGCATATTTGTTGTACTTTGGAAGGTTTTTGCATATGTAAAATCAGTCATAGACAGAGGCCATTAATACTTTTATGACTATGTGCTACTTCAAGACTTTTTTAATAAGATGGCGGTATGCATCATTATGATGCAGAGGCCGGGGGTACGCCTCCATTTCCAAAAAAAGACAGAGGTCACATAAACCCGTAAATGATAGAAAAGTATATGCATATACGTATTTATCGACAACTAAAATGTGATTGATTAAGTTGAAGTCCGGATGCAATACATATACATGCCTTTCCTCTCTTTGTTTTTTGCATGGTCTTTCTCGACAACTCCTCTAAGTGGTAACCAAAGATAAAAACCTGAGTTCTCTCTGGTTGTACGTGTAGACTAAACACACGTAAAGGCTAGTTTGACCGAACCAAGCACCACTGACTCTATGGCGATTAAAATTGTGTCCTTTTGTGGATGTATTTTCTGGAGCGGATCAAAGGGATTAGCATCATATATATGTAGTGTCTCCCTGAGTAATCGATCGAGCAGCCTGTTCTTATGTACATGCCTGAATTCGGACATATATATTTATCTCTTCGCAATACCAATCAGCTGAGAAGTAATCGAGCCTCCCTCATATTTCTGTATCGCCGAAAAGCACCAGCTGGCTGCATCGTTGAGGTTGGGCCTGCTCCAACATTGGATTACGGAATTGGTACTAGGCAACATTGGTAACCGGCAACCAAATTGGCAAATATTATCGAGCTTGCGGCACGCATGGATGCATGTTCAGTTTTATGGCTACACAACAACTCTGAGTGGAAACAAAGATTGGAAGAGGCCGTGGAGTAATAGATAGATTCAGTTAGGACTTTCTCTCTCAAAATAGAGGTGGAGTTATACATAGATTGAGTTAAGAGGTTTTTTGCTTCTAATTTTCTGGACGTGAAACATTATGGGCCTTTGGAGCTTTTTTCTGAGGATATCATTGGTTAATGCGGTTTGGGGTGTCCGGCTGTTGATGCTCTCTGGGATAGAGTAGTTTTAGAGACCTTTTACGGTACATCAGATAAATAATGACCGTCCATTTTTGCCGATCTAAAGGTTAATATTAATTTATACTACGGGATTAGATGGGTAGTATTCCTTGCAAAAAGGGCAAAACTGGAAGAGTTTAATATCATCGAGACGGGAATCCAGCGCAAAGATGGACAGAGTCGGTGCCTTTAAGCCATCCGCGATGAGCAAATTCGAGAAAAGGTTCGTGGCGAGCAGAGGAACAGTGCTGGCCGGCAAGAGGGTAGCCGATCGACAAGACAAACAGCCACCAATGCTGGTTGGCCTCCCGCGTTGGCCCGCCGTGTCGCAGGCTGCCGCAACAAAAACGTCAACGGGAAAAGCCAGCACAAATTTTTGAGTGCTCTAGTCCACGGGTCGCCAATCCGCCGAGCTAGTAGCTCCTGCTTCTTGCGTCGCTGCTCCCACGGAGAAGAAAAGATGGCCGGATTGGTTAGCCCTCCGTATCCCAAAAATTGAAGCACAGCTGGCCATGGAAGGATTAGTGCTGGGTTAGCTGGCGCCGGATTTGTTCGGATTTCGTGTCCCAAAAACTGAAGCGCAGCCGGCCATGTAAACATGAGCCAGCTCATGTGGGTGCCTAGGCTAGCTGCGGCATGTAGGTAGGCGCTAATTACCTAAACTAGCTCATGGTCGTGGTGACGAGCAACGCAGTGGGCGGTGAGGGGCATGGGCGCCGCTAGGTCTGCGGCTGTATTGGGGACAAATGACTGGCAACAGCGGAGGAAGAGATTGGGAAGCAGCCGATCAACACGATGATGTGGTGAGGAAAGATGAACAGGATTGGTCCCGTGCGGTGACTGCGGGCAGGAAGACGCGTGATGAAAGAAAATCCCAATTTAATAAGAATGGACTAAAATGCCCTTTACATCTACCATTGGATTAGATTAATACTACCCATAATAGGCAGTAGTATGATGTACCGTAAAATTTCCCTATCCCCCTTTTTGTTCGCTACCAGAAACCATATAGCAGTGTCATCCTATTTACCTTTTGCCCTATCATGCAACTAATTTCTTCGCAATTACTCCCCGCAAAAAGAAAAAGAAAAACTTCACGATTACTGCATTTCAGGGGGAATAGATAGAACAAATAGAATGTCCATCGACCCATGCTCAATCATTGATAACGGAAGCGACCACCAGCAAGGCTTCAAGGCTTCCCAGACTACTACAGGCTCTTTGGCACTATAAAGCAGAAGTAGTTGGTCAGGTGCTTTGTGTATGCTAACACAGAGACCATCTACTCCCTCCGTTTCAAAATAGATGACTCAACTTTGTACTAACTTTACTAAAGTTAGTACAAAGTTGAGTCATCTATTTTGGAACGGAGGGAGTATCTCTGAGCATGTAACTGTATTTTCTTTCCATGAAGCTGACTTCATTGTGTTGCGCTTGCTTTGTACTGTATCACCTAGATATACCCAGGACGGCAATGCGGTTGCCATCCCGGTCGCTCGAGCCGTCGGATGCTCCCTCGGGCGTGCTTGCAAGGGTGAAATCGGCGGCCCATGTTCGAACTACCCGAGAGTTTCAGCGTTTTAGATCAAGCGTCTGCCACAAGATCGTCCGCAGGAGTAGAATGATTGTTTGACTGGTTATGTTGATTTGGGTCATAGTTATGCACACACTTGTGAAGAAAATTTTGTAACTTAACTGAGCTGCATCTAAGAAGTGACTGGTACTGAAGATTGTTTTTGGAGTTCTGCTTTCCTTGTGTTGTTTTTCCACAAGGGTAGTTTCCAAAACTCTTCATACACTCTTGGTATTGCTGAAGAAAAATATTTAATATCCTAAATGGTGGCAGTTGCAAGTAAAAACCAAATCTAATCACATTTTGGTGATTCATGTGGATGTTGCCGGCTTGCCGCTCTTGTCGACGGTGCTTTGGTCATTGTGGTTGTGCGCAAACAGCCTGGTGTGGTGGCGCTTCTGGACCACCACGAACGTAACCAGCGGCTGGTAGTTCGCCTCCAGCGATGCGCATGCCTGAGAGAAAGATCAGATAAGATGAGAATGGAGAAGGTAACAATCCTGAAAAACAGGGGAAATTGTACTGTTTGTTACCTTTCTGATGGCGTCAAGCTCATGCAGTAGAACTTGGTAGAACTGGCCTTCACTCACACCATCTCTGTAAAATGGCAACCACCTTTTAGTGTCAGCTCTCAAGTAGATCACAAGCTACTTTTTCAAACAAACTCCAGTGTAAACACCACAGGTATTTTCCTCTAAAAACATTTCTCAAAGCACTAGAGTAGAATTTCTGTAAGGGAGCATACCTATAGAAAATAATACGCTCAGGCTTTTCTCCGGTTGTTCTCTTAAAGGATATAAGAAGCTCCCTGCAAACATGTGCATCACAGTGTGTGACTTGTGCCGAAAAGTATAAAGACAAGGAAAGGAGATTGGAGAGGGTGAGGGACTGAGGTGGATACCTAACCATGCCACCATGGATGGTTCCTCTCTGAGGATCATGAGTGACATTGTACAGATCCTCTATTAATTCCTGCCTGTGAGTCTGAGCAGAGACTAGGCCAGCATACTTGGTCACCTCAGGCCAATCCTGGGAGGCCACAACCTGCAGGGCAAGGCAACATGACAGAAATATAAGGTTAATGTTTTTCTTTCAGCAAATATACCGATCGATCGATGTAGATAAGAACAGAACAGTCACTGAACATGGAGTAAGAGATTGTACAACTTACTGCAGCAATGGAAGGGCTGCTGTCTTCACCAGGATGAGGATGGGTGACATCTGCGCCGAATATGATCGTCGGCTTGTCGGTAACCAAAGGAATGCGCCTTGTCAACGCATCAGCCACAGTGTTCCTTCCCCCAACCTTCATCAAGAACAAAAGGTCGCGTTACACTCGACAACAGGAGAAAATGCACAAAAAAGCAACAAGAGGCAGGGTTGCTCTGAACACCAACCTTGACATTTATCTTGAGAGAAAGGTTTGCCAGGATTTGCTTGTTCATCTTGAACACTTGCTTTGTCAAACAGCACTGGGAAATTAGCCCAAGGTCGATCTCGCAGACACGCTTCAGGTCACCTGATATCGTCACGGTGTGAGCATTTTGGCCAAACCTAGTCCCTAACAGTTGCAGAAATAGACATAGCCGGAAATCTAGTTACCATAAAGTGATCCATTGTTATCAGGGACAATAAGCAACTCGATTTCCTTGCGCTGCGGTCCAAGTGCGGTCATCGCATCATGGAACCTGGCTTTCAAACCTCGCTCCACTTGATCAGGGCGCACGTATATAACCGGAAGAACAGGCTCCAAAGCAAAGTCCTATAAATGACAGTAAGTACTACTGTTACTGTTGTAAACAAGTACAGAGAAACAATAGCATGTACAATGTGCAAAAAAGTGTATCTTGAAGCACTTCAGGGATACTTGCCATTCCTGAGGCTTGGCACATGCGAGCGAGTTCACGGCAGAATCCAGTAATCATACTCTCTTGCACATTTCGAGCGAAGCTGAAACACAGCCAGCTCTTGACTCTAGCACCATTGACCATTTTCTGCATAAGGAAAAAAATTGAAAATGAACTGTAAGGGTTGAGATAAAGCACACAAAGGCCATATAATTCATGTAGATAACAATTTGGCCAAGACTGTGGCGTTAATACGGCTGTTTGATTTGATGGATTATTATTTTGTTACCATGTTCATCATATTCCACTGGCCAACTCTAGGCAAGCCATCCTTCTCTCTACCAGTAGAAACAACAAGGGAAGCCATTGTACCAAACATTCAGAAAACAGGCGAAGTTACAGAAACTTATGCAGTATGTCCAGCTCTCATGGACCATCCATTCATAAAACAGGATCACTAGCACAGAAAGAGCTAAGGGCACAAGACAAAGAACTTCAAAAGACATTGTCTCAGCATAATTGAGGTACTTTCACCTACCCGAGGAGCAGGTAAATCCGTGCCTCGACCGATGCTAAGCGCTCGCTGATCTTAATACCAAATTCTTTTGCATACGGATCATCGTGCTAAGAGTTGTGATTCACCATCTGTAGACACGCATCAAAAAAAAGGTTATGTTCTGCATAATCATGTGAAGTCCCAACCTCTCCCCGAGGCTCTCTCCCCGACCTCTCTCCCCCGAGGCGGCGGCGCCGCACCGCCCCCGAGGAGTCCCGGTCCACACCGCCCTCAGCAGTCCCCCTCCATCGCCTCCCACTACCGCCGCCGTCGCTGAGGACGCCGCGGGGCGAAGCCCCTGTGGTGAGGCGGCGGCGGCACAGTCCTCCGCTGGCGGTAACGCGTGGGGCAGCGGCGTCCATCTCCCTCCTCCTCCAACGGCACTGCGCAGCGGGTTGGCAGTGGCCAGGAGATCTCCGGCGGTCGTTTGGCGGATGAGATTTTGGCTGCGATGAGATCTGATCTGGGCCCGAGGGGTTTAGATCGAGATCCACTGCGGCTGCGCCTCGTCTCGACAACGGCAAGAGGAGATCCCCCCTGGGTACTCTTCGCGGCACGAGGACGTCCGGGTCTCTTGGCCCAGGCATGGTGGTGGTGGCTGCCTTCTCCACCGAAGGCAGTTGGCCAGGCTGGTAGTGATGGATCTTGGATCCCACTACTAGCACCGGCGGCGAGTTGGGGAGACATAGTCGCCGGTGAAATCCGAGCCGACTCCGGTCATGGCGGGCGATGGCGGCGTCTATGTCGTTACCTTGATGAAGGCATCATCAAGCAACTATCGTCAACCTGCTCGTGCCGCTCCGGGAGAAATCCCACGACCGCCGGATCGGACGATGACGGCGCTGCGGTGTCGTGTTCCTTATTGGGGGCATCGTTTGTGGAGCGGCGCCAGATGGAAGAGGCGTGAGGTAGTGTGGCGTGCCTTCTCTCGCGTCGACGACGGCGGGTCTCGGCGGCATGGAGCAGCGGGGTCTCGCCGGTGGGCATGTGAGGATGGACGAGCGCAGGATGATGGCGTTGTCTGGCGTCGTGGTGATATCGACGGCAGCTAGACCGGGCAAGGTAGATGCAGCAGTACATCACTCAAGATGGATTGGTGGCAGGTGGCTGTGGCGGCCTCATACCCGGCAGGCGTCCTGATTGAGGAGTGCGCCGGACTGGTGGGTGCCCCATACCCGGCAGGCGTCCTGGCTGGGACCTCAGGTCTTAGATGTTAGGTTTGGCTGCAAGGTCTGTTTGGTATTAGGCCCAGACTATCAACATCTCTACATCAACTGGATAGGAATAGCGACATATGTTGCCTAGACGGTGGCTTTAGTCTTACTGTTGTATGACTTTGTAAGGTCTTGTGTGAATAATTAATAAAGTAGCTGCATGCATCGTCCAGATGCAGAGGCCGGAGGTCCTCCTCCTTTTCTAAAAAAAAAGTGAAGTCCCAACAACTAGCAGGGTGACCCGCGCATTTGCGCGGCTAGATTTAATATATGTTTCTAAGTTTATATTTAATATGTTTGGAATTTGAGACGTCGGTATATATATAACTTCCATAGAAACCAATTGGTAAAAATACAGCATGTTAAACCCTATTCAGAATTGTTTCCATCGTCCAACTATTGTTCCTTTCAATTAATAAATATCATTTGACTTTAGTAGAAATATATCTATTGGTTTTAATCTATTAGGAACCAATGGTATTAAGTGTCGTATAGGTTAGAAGTAAATTTCCTCAAACTTAAATGTTAGTTACCAAAAATAGTTTCCTTATCATTGTTGTTCCGATTACTGCAACTGCATGCCTCTAAATGCTTTCCAGTCCTTAGGAAATGTAACTATATCTTAATATTCATCATGATGGGTAAAAAAGTTCTTCCTTTACCAAGACCGATCTATACAACAGAAACCAATGTTAATTTTACTTTTAATTTCCTTCCACATTTGAAAATGTCAGCATGTTTCGACTTCCTTAAAGTTTTATGGAAACACATCCACTTGCCATATATATTTTGAGACAGTATCAAGTGAAAACCACATCTTCAGTGGAAGCTTGGAAACCTAAGTGCAGGCCGTTGGATCCAGTATGTATGGACTAGATCCGTACAGAACTGCTACGTGCTATTTGCAATAAAACGCCTGCTGTCAGCGTTGATATTTTGCACATAGCCCCTCAATGCTATGCTAGCAGAATTAGATGCCTGTCCAACAATACTCTGCCCAACAAAGAAAAGTATGCACAGGAATGAATACATGATACTGCAAACAGAACAGTTGCAGTTCTATTAAAATCTTGGCCGTCCAAATATGTAGGCATGTTTGAGTCAAAGGCAGCAAAAAGAATCATCAAAAGACACATCTTGTGCATTCAAATATGCAGGCACGTTTGAACAGGATTTTTTTTTCTTTTGACATCACGTTTGAACAGGACACATGCACGTTTTAACAGGACTTTTCAGTCTCTACTAGCCCAATTAGTTGAACGGGATGGCTAAGCCTCCATCGGGATTATTCTGTACCGAGGTACAGCCGTACAGGATAGTTGTGGGGTTCTATTTGCAATTTGTACAGTTTTTCATCCAACAACACACATTCTCTATCCAACGGCCCAAGATGAAGTTTCCATGTTTTCACTGAATGTATGGTTTCCACTAAATATGTATTCATATATTTCAATATGTTGTGTGAGAAGGAATCTCGATCATTATTATTCATACCTACAACACACGAAATTGATATATTATTTACTCCGTTCCTCCAATATATGGATAGAGGCAGTAGCCCATATGGATAACCATGGTGGCTAGCTTTTTAAGTGTACATTTATTGTCTACGACGGGCCATCCATGGACGAAGATTAGCCATAGGCTGGTGCAAAAATAATAGAAGAAGAGAGTGACATATAAATAGAAGAGTGAAAGTATGTGTTTTCATACTTGTGACACATCAATCATATGCACACCATCATTTCCCAAAATTCAAATTTTAAGTTTCCAAAGAAAAAAGAAATGCACACCATCTACTTTTGTAGTAACATATACGCCAGGCAGCTTACTTGGGCCGGCCCATTTGCGGTGGCATGCGATGGAAAATAGCAAAAAACTATAGCCCAAGCTGGGATCGAACCCACGAGCACTTAAAATATTATGTGCGTCCACAACCAATGCGACAGCAAGACTTTGGTTGACGATGTAAAGCTAGGCGCATTAAGTAAGTGATGGGCTGGGAATTTTAAAAATATTTTACGAACACTTTGTGAACTGGTCATTTTTCCATAATTTCTTTTTATTTATTTATTTTCCTTTTCCTGTTACGTTTCTTCTTTCTTTTTCAAAAAATGGTCACGCTTTCAAAATGTTGCCCAAAAATTTCAAAAGGTTCGCTATTTCCAAATTTTATTCATATTTAAAAATTATTTGCATTTTTTCAAATTGTAAGGTAATTTCAAAAAATGTTTGTGTCTTTAATTGTTTTTCAGAATTTCAAAAGGCGAATAATTATTTGAAAATGACAAACAAAATTGTGAAAACAGACATTTTCTGAGAGCACAAACAAAAAATTAAATTCCAAAACATTTTTCAGGAATGATACTAAATATATGATATCAAAAAAGTGTTCTAAATTTGCCGGAACATTTTCTTGATTTGTGAACAATTTTTTTGAAAATGAGAATTTTTTTAATTCCGAACAAATTTCATTAGTCGCTTGACAGGACCGATGTCGTCACTTAGTTGGGCTAGGCCTAAGATTTTCTTTTCTGTTCTATCTTTTCATTTTTCTCTTTTTTCCTTTTAAACTTTTTTTAACTTGTACAAAAATTGAAATACCAAAGCAACAGTTTTAAGTAACTATTTTAAATAATGATTTTAATTCTTTTTTCATGTAAATATTTATTAAATGCTTTTAAAAAGCATTTGTTGTTTTCAATTCTATCATTTTGTATTCATTAGTTTTGTTAGAAACTTAAAATGACAATTTTAAGTATCTATATAAATGATGATTTTAAATACATTTGTCTTCAAACCTGGCATGGATGACTACTCGGACATGCTACGTTGAGCATGGTGTTTTTGGACATTCTTGAAATGACCCCAACATTTGCCAGCAGGTGGCATGCCTATACTTGGCCATGGGCAGCCCGGCCCAGACGGCCCGACCCGACCCGGCTCGAAAATCCCGGGCGGGGCTGAGCCTGAGTGTGCCAATGGGCCGGGCTTGGGCCTAGAAAATGAGCCCGACGAGTAGATCGGTCCTGCAAAAAACGCAATTTTAGCCGTAGCCGGGCCGGGCCGACCGGGTCATGTCGGGCTTTCTCGGGCTCGGGCCGGGCTCAGGCTTGATTTATTAGGCCCAATGGCCGGGCCGGGCCGGGCGCAGGCCTGGGTTTTTAGCACCGGGCTTTTTTACCCCGTCTCGAAGCCCGGCCGGCCCGAGGTATGCCCAGGTATAGGCATTGCCCATGGTACGCATCCATGCCCCCAGTATTTCTTTCATGGCCTTGTATGACCAATTCAAGGCACCAATCCAAGTTGCATGGGTTTCCGACAAGTTTTGCATTTTCTAAAGTTTTCTCGGTAAAAAAGGTCGATAAATGGCTAGACGTGTTGCATCTTGCATATGGTCTCGGAAGTAGTTCAAACCTGCCATGGATGCCTACCATGGGCATGTCCACACAGTGGTAAAAAGTTGTGGTAATTTCAAGGATGTCGACGAAAACACCATGTTCAATGGAGGGTGTTTGGGTTGGCCAGAAGGGTCTGTCAGAGAGCACGTTGTTTTTCGACATCCTTGAAATGGTCCTAATTTTTTTAATGGCCTCGTATGACCAATTCAAGGCACCAGAACAAGCTGTTTGGTTTTCGACAGGATTTGTATTTTTCTAGAGTTTTCTCGGTAAGAAAATGCAGAAAAAGGTTGGACGTGTCGCAACTTGCATACAGTGTCGAAAATTGTTCAAACATGGCATGGATGCCTATGAGGGGCATGCCCACCTGGTGGCAAAAGTTGGGATAATTTCAAGGATGTACAAAAATAGACCATTTTTGAACGAAGTATGTTCTGGGGGCCATGAGGCTCCGTCTGAGAGCATGTTATTTCTCGACATCCTTGAAATTATTCCAATTTTTTTCAAGGGCCTCCTATGACCAATTCAAGGCGTCAAGAAAAGTTGTTTGGTTTTCGACAAGTTTTAAATTTCCTGGAGTTTTCTCGGTGAAAAAAATGACAATTAATGACAGAACATGTCGCAACGTGCATACGGTGTCAAAAATCATTCAGACTAGGTATGGATGCCTAGCATGGGCATGCCCACTTCCTTGCAAAAGTTGGGGGTGGTCTTGATATTTTCATAGAAATACCATGTTCAATGAAGAGTGTTCGGATAGGTCAGAAGGGTATGTTTGGGAGCACCTCATTTCTCGACATCCCTTAAATTGCCCCATTTTTCATGGCCTTATATGACCAATTCAAGGCACCATGCCAAATTGTTTGGGGTTTCGCCCAATTTTACATTTTTTGAAGTTTTCTTGGTTAAGAAGGCCGATAAATGACCGGATGTGTCACTACTTGCATATGGTGTCAAAAATTGTCCAAACCAGGCATGTTCCTACCATGGGCATGCCTACCTTCCTGCAAAAGTGGGGTTCATTTTAAGGATGCCAAAAATAGACTATGTTCAAGGGAGGGTGTTCGGATAGGCCAGAAGGGTCCGTTTGAAAGCTCGTTATTTTTCGACATCCATCAAATAACCCTCAATATTTTCCACCTGCTTCTATGACCAATTCAAGGCACAATGCCAAGTTGTTTAGATTTTTGAGAAGTTTTGCATTTTCTAGAGTTTTCTTAGTGAAAATAGGTCGACAAATGGTCAGACGTGTCGCAACATGTAAACGATATCGGAAGTCATTTAAACCTGACATGGATGCCTCATATGTCCATGCCAGACTCTTACAAGACGCTGGGATCATTTATCCGTAGCCTAAACCATACCGGTTAGATGAGTGTATTTGTAATTCCCGTCATTATCACTCAACATAAACATTTTATTTTTTTCCTAACAATTTCCTGAAATTTGTCAACAATTTTGGAATTTCAAAATGTGTATGAAATTTTACTAACTTGAACACTTTTTTTCCAATTTGAAAAAATGTTTGTGTTTGTGTTTTTGTTTTCCAATAACGCTCGCTAATTTGAAAGAGTGTTTGCATTTTTAAATGTTTGGAAATTTAACAATTGACATGTTTTAAAGAAAATGTTCACAAATTTGATAAATTATTCGTCTTTTTGAAAAATGTCTGCAGTTTCGGAAAAATGTTTATAATTCTGAAAAACTGTTCTCAAGATTTGGAAATATTCACAAAATCAAAGTATTTTCCATAAAAAGGTTCAGAAATTTGAAATAAAAATTCGCGTTTCCAAAAGAAGTTCTAGTTTTGAAAAAGATGAAAAAACACATTAAGCTATAAAGGACGCTTTAGCTAGAATGTCCGGTCCGGTTGTACAGTACCAATTTTGATCTGCTACAGTATTTCTAATAAAAGAACATTTACAGTACGTCCTTTCCAGGTGATAAAAGCTGCGCTACGTAAACGGTTATTGTTCTGGTGGCTAATAGCAGTCTCACAAACCAGGAGGTCGTGTGTTCGATTCCTAATAGAAGCACTATATTTTTGGATTTTCGATCGGTACTAGTGCTACCGTACATAATCCATTAATGGGCCGGCCCAAGGCGGACTCAGAACGGGACAGATCTTCGCGACGTATTTTCTCGAAAGACCATCCTTCCTTTTATTATGAAGAGGTATGGACAAATCTCGTCCATTGATGTGTTTAAAGGGGTTGTACCGAAAAAGAAGTGAAAAACAAATATTATGAAGAGGTATGGACAAATCTCGTTCATTGATGTGTTTAGAGGGGTTGTACCGAAAAAGAAGTGAAAAACAAAAGGGAGTGTATTTTCAATATTAGCATTAATACCTCCATAGGGAGGTAATTTGGACGCTGCCCCCTTGATCAACAGGAAGGTTGATGAAATACTGGACATTCCCAACTGTTAGACAGAGAAGGTTGATGTCAAACCCATGTCTCCTGAAAATACTGGATAACGGACTTCACCGTGCCCCCTTGATCAACACGAAAACTGCGGCATAAGAACACCATTTTTTAGGAATACAAAAATAGCACCATAGGTTTTCCAATGTACAATGGCTTCGGACGAAATAAGAGGGAAATCACAATGGTGCATGATGAAAAGAGGAAGCTCCATATCTTAGCTCGTCTGAGGTGTTAAACCAGATATCCGCGGGTCCTTGCGCCGTATGTTGCCACGGTGAGTAACTTCCACCTTCACTCCTCTTAGGGACAGTTTAATGTCTCTAGTTGGACCCCTTTAGCAAGCAGGTCGTTCTCAAGTTTGTCCCACGGAGGCCGGACTTTGCTGTAGCCACCTGACCTCGTAACATGGTGATACTGCTTCTTTGCAGCATTTAGCTTATTTGTCTGTGACCTTTTCTTAGCTTTCTCTGATTTCTTGTACGCCACAAATGCGGGCTAGTGATCTTTTATATTCACATATTGACCAGCTTATTTGTATGTGACCTTTTCTTAGCTTTTTCTGATTTCTTGTACGCCACAAATGCGGGCTAGTGATCTTTTATATTCACATATTGACCGGTGAATTCTGGAGTCTCGTCTTTGTCGACAAACTTGTTCAATGTTTTCTTCCAGCTCTTGAATAGTTCTGCCAACTTCTTAATAGCCCACGTCTTGACTTGTCGCTGTATAACTGGGTTATTCGGATCCTCCTCTGGTGGTAGGCTGAAATTTTTCACCAGCGAGTTACAAAGATCATCTTTCAGTCTATCCTCGACATAAGAAACTCCACCGTCCTTCCTCTTATTCCATTCTTGGATGCTGATCGGGATGCTGTCCCTAACAAGAACTCTGCACTGATGTACAATTTTTTTTCTCTGCTTTGGAGCAATCGTTTGGCCATCTGGAGCGCCTTCTTCGATCATGAACCTTTCATCCTGGCTCAACTTTTTCTTCGGGCCTCATCTCCTTGCAGAAGTTTGGCTCGATCGGGAGGGCTAAAAGAAGAAAGAAGCGTTAATATATGTACATACAAAACAATTAATGCATCACACACCTCGCCGGAGCCGTCATGATCTCCTTCCTCCTCCATTCGATCACCGGAGCTATCATCCTCTCACTACTAGGAAAAACCTTACCAGTAGCGTGGGTTTTAGACTACCAGTAGCGTAGGTTCCCACGCTACTGCTATGACGCTACAACTATTTTTTAGCAGTAGCGTGTATTTTACCCCGCGCTACTAATAAACAGACATACCAGTAGCGCTGGTGCCCCTAGCTACTACTATTTCAAACCGCTACTACTAACGGCATAGTAGTAGCCGGTCTATGATACACCCACCCTACTAGTAACAAATTAGGATTAAAAAATAAATAAAAATCTACCTATTTCATTTTATAGTACTCACATACATGCATTTCATAATACACACATGTTATGCATACAGTCGAACATACATATCTGATATAGATAATTAATACACACACATATATATCCATTATACACCACACGTATAGGTCGTCGGCGCCTCCACAAGCCCGTGTTGATGGTGTTGATGTCATCGTCGTTGCCTCCGCGGCAGCACCGTGACAACACCGTCGTCGTCGCCGCATCACCGTGATGATGTCATCGTCGTCGCCGCCGTAGCCCCGTGACAATGTCGATGCCGTCGTCATCGTCGCCACCGCAGCCCCGTGACAATGTCGAAGCCGTCGTCATCGTCGCCGTCGCAACTTCATGTCCACGTGTTCCCTACTAAGAACTCACAAATCCTGGAATTAAACAATGAACCAAGACCACTACTAGGAACTCACAAAGAACCTGTAGGATTAGTACAGTATAACAGTAACCTATAGATCACTAAGTAATAATAGCAGAAACAAAAGCATATAGCAGCAGCATAGTATATATATGAATTATAAGTAGTACCAAACAGACCAATCCTAGAAATTGGGGAAAACCCAACTTAAGAAGGATACAATGCTAGGCATGACCACGAGTGAAATGAGATTTAGACAGCTTTGCTTTCCACCGGCCAGAAGCTAGATCCACATCAACCATTCTCAGCTTCACTGTCAGCGTTTCAATCTACTAGATGACCCGTTGTCGATGGCGCAAAGGGCGATAATGAACCAAGGACTAATAACTTGATCGAGGAAGAAACTTCATTTCCTGAATAGCATTTGGCAGATTAGAATAAAAATGAAGTACCATCAGGTGGATCTCTAATTTTCACTGAACTAACAAAAACACATTTTGCGCTGCCCGCGTACTACTATGACTGTCCATTTGGAGTAGAATTTGTAAGTGAATGTTTATCTACTGCTGCACTCAAGTTTACATGAATTGGGTCGGATGAATCAGATACTTCTGCCATTGGCATGAACAAGTCAATAGGGCATGCACACTATACTGCCACTTCTGCTTCAGAAGTAAAACTTCTTGTATCTTTGATCATGTTTCTAAGAAAAAGTATCAAGGGAACCAGCTCTGAGGATAAATAAACAACTAAATTTAGAAGTGTGTACTTTAGGTACCTGTCGGCAACGACATTGATCACCTGGTCTTTGCAGAACACATCCAACTCTTCCTGCGATCCTGCAACAGGTGGCCACCCCAAGCCTGAGATCCTCGATGCTCCATCCAACCTCTGAGTGGCAATAAGGCGAAACCAAGATCGATGTCATGATGAAGCTTTCCAAAAAAAAAATCTGTTTCTACGCACTAAGTGTGCCGAACCGCTAAGGGAAAAACAGATTTTTTGTTATCATATGTAATCAAATACTATGGTAAATGCAATGTATCACCTGTATGTAGCAGCACATGATATATTTATTACTACAAAAGTAGGGTGTGCCAATTACACAGGATAACTTAGTAGTCTCTTAAGATGCGTTACACGGGATAACCAAGCTACAGAATCAGTTTGCACCAAGCTAGATTGTGTTCGAATTTTATAGGAAGGATAGTTCGCTAGGAAGTAGGACACAACATGCATAGTAGCCAGGCTAAACAGACTTTATGGGAGTAAACTAAAGTGATCAAGTAGGTAAATATGAAAAGGTGAGCAGATTGACCACTATTATGCTTAGAGTAAGATTACTAATTACTAAACAAGCACTACTGTAATACCATGCTGAATCTACAGTGAATATGGATTCAACCTTAGTCAGTCCAACTCTTGGTTGTTGTTATAATGAACACTCTGCTACCCAGTCACCGCCATTTTTACTGTTATTATTTATCTCATCATTTATATGCCTATGCATGAAAAATAGTAGAAAGTACTGAAATTGAGCCAATCTTTGAGAGGATTGTTACCTTCACACTGATACCAAGGCTATCCACAACCAGAATAGAAGCAAAATCCACCTGAAATAACTTACATATGTCATCCCTCAATATATTTAAATGGAAACATTAACATTTCTCTTTTTCTGCAGTTAACAAATATCCTGATACAACTCAAGATGGTGTGAAGCAGCCATATAATGGTTTTTCATTGAAAAAATAGTAAGCTTCAATGCTACTTGCTACTGCATCCTTCTCTCCCATATACTTGCTCGAGGATTTGGTGAATTTAGCATCTCACGAGGTTCAGCAAACTGCAGTTATTATAGAATACCATTACGATGCAACTAAAAGAACAATGATAGGCTGATTGAAGAATGAATTGACTCAGGGAATTGACTCAGGCCCATGATGCATATTTATTGACATTTGGCCTCAACTTAGCAGCAGTAGTGAGTAGTGGAAGAAGGGGAGGGAGATGGAGATGCTACCTGTCGTGGTGGGTCATCGTGGCCATGCTTGAGCTCGTGCAGGACCTCTTGGTCGCCCTAGGAGCAGGCCCCTCCTCCTCGAGCAGAGCAGGGCCGGCGCCTAGGTGTGCCCCTCCTCCTCCGTGCCATCGTGACCTGCAGCAAAGGGACAGATAGGAGGAGAAGGTGAGGTGAGGAGGAGAGGGCGGATCCGAGCAAGGAAGGAGGGGAATGGCCTACCTGGGCAACGCCGGTGACGGATCCTGCAAGCGCCGGCCTCGCCATCGCCGATTGTGGTGGATTCCGGCAAGAACACGGGAGGCGCCCGAAACCCTAGCCGTGGGCAAGGATGCAGGCCTTGAGGCACGGATCTGGACGAGGGGGAGGGAGGGGTGGAGCTTGGGGGCGTGTTGCGCGCAGCTGGAGCTCGCCGGAACCTGCCGACGTGGGTGGCGGCGGCGGGGAAGAGATCGTGGGGGAGAGGAGGTCGACCAAGGGGTGGGGTGAGGTTAGAGAGTTTTTTTAGGGATTCACGAGAGAGTTCGGTGGGGTGGGAGTGGATCGGGGTAGCAGTAGCGTGGGATGTATCACCTGCGTTATAGCTTTTCATCTAGTAATAGCGCAGGTTTTACTACATGCGCTGCTACTACATCTTGTTCATGGGAGATATTAGTAATAGCGTGTTTTTTTGCCATGTACTACCTGTAATATTTACTAGTAGCGAGGGGACAATATAACGCACTACTAGTAATTAGCAATAGCGTGGGTTAATATAGTGCGCTACTAGTAAGCGTCTATTTATAAGCTATTTCCTAATAGGGTCTCTTTCCTCACCAATGGTGTCCTTGAGAAACGACAAGGTGATATCACCTCCATCGCGGATTATATCCCCCAACAACTCTTCTTTTTCTAAGTCTCTGTCCATAGTTTCTGCAAATATTACAACATGATAATATACAACCATGAGAGATGGATTAGTGGCAAACACACATACCTAATCACAACAAGGAATTATATGCATATGAGCAATGGATTAGTGGCAAACATCATGCAAAGTTCACAAATTCATAACAGTCAGTTTCAGCCGATCGTCAAGGACTCCTCCCCCCTCATGTCTGATGAGTCATCCTATCTTTCGAGAGAGGATACTTTGCGGACCGCCTCTCTCATGACTGTCCGACGTCCCTCCCCCTCATGTCCATGTTATTGGGGATATGTTGAATTCCCGAGAGAGTTATGAACAATCCCAAGATGAATACAAGATTTATACACAAGATGACTACAAAATGGAATACAAGATTTATACACATGGATGAATACACAACATAACAAATGAACCAACCATCATCCTATGAACAAAACTCAAGATACAACAAATGGACACCTTTTGTTGAACAGCGCGGTGACGATCAGGGACCAAATCCACGGAGATGGAACATTACAACCTGTATTTCCATGGAGATGACCAGAGTTAATCTGATGATATATTGGAGACAAGAAATAAATAGGGAAAACTTTGTTTTTGCCACTCCAGTTTTCACCAACTTTGCTTATGCCACTCTAGAATTTGACATCTCACTTTTGCCACTCTTAGCTTTTGATAATACATCACAAATGCCATTCCGTGGCAAAAATGATAATTTTTCATTTCACTTTTGCCACTCTTAGCATTTGACATGTATCACAATTGCCACTCTGAAAATTTTGTTTTTGCCACGGAATGGCAAAAAGTGATATATTGTCAAAAGCTAGAGTGGCAAAAGTGAAATGTCAAATTCTAGAGTGGCATAAGCAAAGTGGGTAAAAACTAGAGTGGCAAAAACAAAGTTTTCCCAAATAAAATATGCTACAATGGTTATACATGGCAAGTACAAGCATGGCCTGGAAGTAAAAGTTGCACATAACAAATGATGTTTACTGAACATGAGCATATGTGAAGGAAATATGCCCTGGAGGCAATAATAAAGTTGTTATTTATATTTCCTTATATCATGATAAATGTTTATTATTCATGCTAGAATTGTATTAACCAGAAACTTAGTACATGTGTGAATACATAGACAAACAGAGTGTCCCTAGTATGCCTCTACTTGACTAGCTTGTTAATCAAAGATGGTTAAGTTTCCTGACCATAGACATGTGTTGTCATTTGATAAACGGGATCACATCATTAGAGAATGATGTGATGGACAAGACCCATCCGTTAGCCTAGCATAATGATCGTTTAGTTTTAATGCTATTGCTTTCTTCATGACTTATACATATTCCTCTGACTATGAGATTATGCAACTCCTGAATACCGTAGGAACACTTTGTGTGCTATCAAACGTCACAATGATGGGTGATTATAAAGATGCTCTACAGCTGTCTCTGAAGGTGTTTGTTGAGTTGGCATAGTTCAAGATTAGGATTTGTCACTCCGTGTATCGGAGAGGTATCTCTGGGCCCTCTCGGTAATGCACATCACTATAAGCCTTGCAAGTAATGTGACTAATGAGTTAGTTGCGGGATGATACATTACGGAATGAGTAAAGAGACTTGTCGGTAACAAGATTGAACTAGGTATGTGCTACGTCTTGAGCTTGCGTTGGTTTTCGCCGAAGAGGAGAGGATGATGCAGCAGAGTAGCGTAAGTATTTCCCTCAGTTTTTGAGAACCAAGGTATCAATCCAGTAGGAGGCCACGCGCAAGTCCCTCGTACCTACACAAAGCAAATAACTCCTCGCAACCAACGCGAATAGGGGTTGTCAATCCCTTCACGGTCACTTACGAGAGTGAGATCTGATAGATAATATTTTTGGTATTTTTTGGTATAAAGATGCAAAGTAAAATAAAAGGCAAAGTAATAATAAAGCGTAGGAAGATTAATATGATGGAAATAGACCCGGGGGCCATAGATTTCACTAGTGACTTCTCTCAAGAGCATAAGTATTTTACGGCGGGTGAACAAATTACTGTTGAGCAATTGACAGAATTGAGCATAGTTATGAGAGTATCTAGGTATGATCATGTATATAGGCATCACGTCTGAGACAAGTAGACCGACTCCTGCCTGCATCTACTACTATTACTCCACTCATCGATCGCTGTCTAGCATGCATCTAGAGTATTAAGTTAATGAAAACAGAGTAACGCCTTAAGCAAGATGACATGATGTAGAGGAATAAATTCATTCAATATGATAAATACCCCATCTTGTTATACTCAATGGCAACGATACAATACGTGCCTTGCAACCCCTTGTGTCACTGGGTAAGGACACCGCAAGATCGAACCCAAAGCTAAACACTTCTCCCATTGCAAGAACTACCAATCTAGTTGGCCAAACCAAATGGATAGTTCGAAGAGACTTGCAAAGATAACTCAATCATACATAAAAGAATTCAGAAAAGATTCAAATATTGCTCATAGATAATCTTGATCATAAACGCACAATTCATCGGTCTCAACAAACACACCGCAAAAAGAAGATTACATCGAATACATCTCCACGAGAGAGGGGGAGAACATTGTATTGAGATCCAAAAAGAGAGAAGAAGCCATCTAGCTACTAACTATGGACCCGAAGGTCTAAAGTAAACTACCCACACTTCATCGGAGAGGCTATGGTGATGATGTAGAAGCCCTCCGTGGTTGAACCCCCTTCCGGCGGAGCTCCGGAACAGGCCCCAAGATGGGATCTCGTGGATACAGAAAGTTGTGGCGGTGGAATTAGGTTTTTGGCTCCGTATCTGATCTGTCGGGGGTACGTAGGTATATATAGGAGGAGGAAGTACGTCGGTGGAGCTTCGGGGGGACCCATGAGGTTGGGGGGCGCGCCCTAGGGGGGCGCCCTCCACCCTCGTGGCCGCCTCCCTCCTTTCTTGACCAAGGGTCCAAGTCTCCTGGATCGTATCTGTTGAGAAAATCACGTTCCCGAAGGTTTCATTCCGTTTGGACTCTGTTTGATATTCCGTTTCTTCGAAACACTGAAATAGGCAAAAAAAAGCAAATCTGGGCTGGGCCTCCGGTTAATAGGTTAGTCCCAAAAGTAATATAAAAGTGGAAAATAAAGCCCAATATAGTCCAAAACAATAGATAATATAGCATGGAGCAATCAAAAATTATAGATACGTTGGAGACGTATCAGTATGGTGATACGAACGATCGAATCTCGGGCAAGTAACATACCGATGACAAAGGAATGACGTATGTTGTTATGCGGTTTGACCGATAAGGATCTTCGTAGAATATTTAGGAGCCAATATGAGCATCCAGGTTCTGCTACTGGTTATTGACCGGAGATGTGTCTCGGTCATGTATACATAGTTCTCGAACCCGTAGGGTCCGCACGCTTAACGTTCGATGACGATTTGTATTATGAGTTATGTGATTTGATGACCGAAGTTTGTTCGGAGTCCTGGATGAGATCACGGACATGACGGGGAGTATTGAAATGGTCAAGAGGTAAAGATTAATATATTGGACAAAGGTATTCGGACACCGGAAATGTTTCGGGATGTTTCGTATATTTATCGGGGAACCGAGGGATTACCGGAACCCCCCGGGGAAGTTATGGTCCTTTATGGGCCATAAGGGAGTAGGAGAGGGAAGGCCACAAGGTGGCGCTCGCCCCTCCCCATGGCAGTCCGAATTGGACTAGGGGGAGGGGGCGTGGACCCCTCTTTCCTTCCCCTCTCTCTCTCCTTCCCTCCTTCCCCCTCTTGGAATAGGAAGGGGGGGGCGAATCCTACCAGGTTTGGAGTCTTAGTAGGACTCCCCCCTTGGCACGCCTCCCCCTTGGCCGGCCTCCTCTTCCCCCTCCTTTATATACGTGGGCAGGGGGGCACCCCAAAGCACAACAAACAATCTCTTAGCCGTGTGCGGTGCCCCCTCCACAGTTTAACACCTCAGTCATATCGTTGTAGTGCTTAGGCGAAGCCCTGCGTCGGTAACTTCATCATCACCGTAGAGGGTCGAGGGAGAGTTCTAAGCACTGCCGTGTTCAGCACACGTTCAGCATGATGACGTCCCTTCTAAGCACTACAACGATACATGGATCGGTTGGATCGTGAAGACCTTCGACTACATCAACCGTGTTACTAAACGCTTCCGCTTTCGGTCTATGAGGGTACGTGGGCACACTCTCCCCTCTCGTTGCTATGCATCTCCTAGATAGATCTTGCGTTATCGTAGGAAATTTTTTGAATTACTACGTTCCCCAACAATATGACCTCTAGATCAGTGGGATTCATCAAGGCAAGTTGCAAAGTTAAAACAGGTTCTTATACTTGCTGTTATTCAGTGTGGCAAAAACAGATTTAAGATGCACACATGGAGGCAAGAATTAAATATGCTACAGGGCAAGAACATGGCATCAAATGGTATGGCATGATAGAGCATAACATGGTTACTGATCATGTATAGAAGAGTTATGGATATGATGGTAGCATCAAGAGAACATGGCAAGAAGATATAACAGATTTCAGACTTAGTGAATAACCGGGCATGCTGAATTGGGAGGCACATAACAGCAAGCATAACAATTTTACAATTTATGAAACTGGCATGAGCATGTAATAGACATAGCAATCTTAAAATACTCCATTGTCACAAGTTCATATGATGCACAAATCATTTACTATAGATTTTGCAAAATGGAACATTTTGTTAATGGGCTGACAGATATAACATGATAGCAACTTGAGAGCAACAACTAAACATGCTACAGCAAGGTAACATAGCAACCAAAAGCATGGAATCAAATTAAACATCACAAACACCAAATCACATGAAGGAATCATATCAATATGAGGTCTAGATTAGTAGCAACCAACAAGCAAAGTTGGCAAGTTTTATAACAGATAGTTTAGGACTTAGTGAAATTAACAAGTCTGAAAACAGAAACAGTGACTAGGCATGTTTGCAAGCTCAGGGCACTCACATTAGGGAATATCATGGCATGTCAAAATTACTAGCAGAAAATACACATAAAAGTGATACAAACACATGTTGACAATATGCTCATATGACACATGCACAAAATCACACAAAAAATGACAAAGTGACAAGTATTAACAGTTTTCAGCAGTAACATCACATACCACTTCTGCAACAGATATTATGGCATAAAGATGAACTCTATTATGCATAAAACATGCACCAACATGAAGAGCGTGAATATTAGATGATTTTTCATATACAAATCATCTCCATACGACCAACATGCACAAAGTTACAGACATCAACATTATGCAATATGATGACAAAATCTGTTAACTAATAACCTATAATTGTACACTCTAAAAAAAGGAACAGAAGAATGTGTGTGTGTGTGTGTGTGTGTGTGTTCAATCCGCAACACCGGAGAGGGGACGACCGGCTAGGTGGGGGATGG
>NC_057814.1:638175668-638195301 GCF_018294505.1 Triticum aestivum
GAGATGACTTTGCAAATTTTACAAAGTCCCACTTATATAGCCCCCCTTTAGTCCCACCTCGCTAGTTGAGAGAAGCTCGGAGTGGTTTATAAGCCTTGTTGCAGCTACCCTCTCGAGCTCCTCTCTAATGCAGGCAGTACATGCCTACCTCTCGCCCTGTTGGGCCTGCTTGCACTGCGGGCCTGTATCCTGGCCCATACATAGGGTTTTATAGTCATACGCAGGCCGTGGTGGCTTAGTAGGCGGGCATTTTTTTATTTTTGGCATATGTTATGTTTTTTAAATTTTTATGTTATTTTTTGCATATGTTATTTTTAGTTATATAATTTTAGTTGCATAATTTTATATAATTTAGTTGCATAAATTTTATCTAATTTTATTCGCATAAGTTTTATTTTTTATTGATTCTTTTTAGTTGATTCCTTTTTCTATTAGAGTTTTATAAAAGCTTTTTAGTTTGCTATTAAAGTTTGTAACAAAAAAATACTTTGATAATTTTGTTAATATTGTTTTGATTCTTTTTAGTTGATTCTTTTTGCTATTGAAGAATGTTATAGTTTTGTTTTAGTTGATCATAAAAATATATTTTAATTGATTCTTTTTGCTATAAGAGTTTTATAAAATCTTTTTAGTTCATTCTTTTTGCTATTAGTTCTTTCTTTGAGCTAAATGACCCTGAAATTGAAAAGCACTACAAATGAACTCTGAAAAGGTTCTAAGTTGGCATGGTATCATAATTTCACCCACATAGCATGTGCTAAAAAGTTGTGAGGGTTATGGGAAAATCTGAATGCACTTCGTGTATAGACTGGATAATCTCTTCCGAAGTATCAGGGTTTCGGATGAAAACCCGTCTATTACAAACGAGATTTCATTTCTTTAACATATTTTTATGCAGACTTTTTGTGCGTTCTATATGCACCATTCAAAGGCACATCATCAATTTTCAACCCTTTTCCGACTTCATTGCTATTTTTCATGTATTTAATGATTTATTTTGAACTAAATGACCCTGAAATTGATAAGCACTACAAATGAACTCTGAAAAGGCTGAAACTTAGCATAGCATCATAATTTCACCCACATAGTATGTGCTAAAAACTTGAGAGGGTTACGGGAAAAATTGGATGCACTTCGTGTACAAACTGGATAATCTCTTTCGAAGTATCAGGGTTTCAGACAAAAACTCATCTATTAGAAAAGGGATTTCATTTCTAGACATGTAACTGCAGTGATATTCTAGACCAAAGGCATCATCGGAATAGTTGTGTAGAGAGAGTCTTCTCTTTTTCTTCACTAGAGAGAAAGTCTTCACTTTTTTTGCGTGTGTCCCTTGCTTATGGCACCATAACCATGGATAAACTTCATCGTTTAATAGGATGCTTGGGTCAGCCTTCACTTTGAAGGGAGGAATTCGATGAAACATTTCATAATCTTCAGAAATGTTTGTCTTGCCCTCCACTCCCACGCTGTTTCTTTTCCCTGAAAGAACTATGTGGCGCTTTGTCTCATCGTATGATTTACTCGCTTCCTTATCTTTTCTTTTTCTCGGTTTGGTAGACATGTCCTTCACATAGAAAACCCATGGCACATCATTGTCTAGGACAAATGGTTCATCTGTGTACCCAAGATTGTTGAGATCCACTGTTGTCATTCCGTATTGTGGGTCTACCTGTACCCCGCCTCCTGACAGATTGACCCATTTGCACCGAAACAAAGGGACCTTAAATTCATGTCCATAGTCAAGTTCCCATATCTCCTCTATGTAACCACAATATGTGTCCTTTTCCCTATTGGTTGTTGCATCAAAGCGGACACCACTGTTTTGGTTGGTGCTCTTTTTATTTTGGGCGATCATGTAAAATGTATTCCCATTTATCTCGTACCATTGGTAAGTCAATACAGTCGAAGATGGTGTCTTGGCCAACAAGTACAGCTCATCTCCAATAGTGTTGTTACGCATGGGATGTGTTTGCAACCAACCGCCAAAAGTACCGATGTGTTCACGTGTAATCCAGTCGTCAGACTGCTCCGGGTGTTTGGACCATAGAATATTCTTGTGTTCATTGATACACGGGGCCACCAAGGTAGAATTTTGTAAAACTGTGTAGTGTGCTTGTGCCCAAGAATGTCCATCCCTACATATTATTGAATCCGCTCCTAGCGTGCCTTTTCCAGTCAGTTTCCCCTCATACCGCGATTGAGGGAGACCAATCAGCTTAAGGTCAGGAATAAAGTTAACACAAAACCCAATGACCTCCTTTGTTTGATGGCCCGTGGTGATGCTTCCTTCTGGCCTAGCACGGCTATGAACATATTTCTATATGATTCCCATGAACCTCTCAAAGGGGAACATATTGTGTAGAAATATAGGACCCAGAATGGCAATCTCGTCGACTAGGTGAACTAGGACGTGCATAATAATATTGAAGAAGGATGGTGGGAACACCAACTCGAAACTGACAAGACATTGGACCAAATCATTCTATAACCTTAGTAAGATTTCTGGATTGATTAACTTCTGAGAAATTGCATTGAGGAATGCACATAGATTCAAATTGGCTAATCAAACATTTTCTGGTAGAAGCCCCCTCAATGCAATCGGAAAGCAGTTGCGTCATAATCACGTGGCAGTCATGAGACTTTAGGTTATGGAAAATTTTCTCTGCCATATTTATTATTCCCTTTATATTCGATGAGAAGCCAGACGGGACCTTGATGCTGAGGAGACATTCGAAGAAGATTTCCTTCTCTGCTTTGGTACGAGTGTAGCTGGCAAGACCTTGATACTGCTTTGGATGCATGCCGTCTTTTTCGTTCACACGTTGCTGGTCCTCCCGTGCCTCCGGTGTATCTTTTGTCATCCATACATGCCCAAGAAGCCTAGCAGGTTCACGCAAACATTCTTCGTCACGTGCATCATGTCGATTGCAGAGCCGACATCTAGGTCTTTCCAATAGGGTAGGTCTCAAAATATAGATTTGTTCTTCCACATGGGTGTGCGTCCCTCAGTGTAACTCGGATCAGATTGTCCACCAGGACCCTTTCCAAAGATTACTTGTAAATCCTTGACCATATCAAGTATATCAGCACCAGTACGGTGGACAGGCTTCTTCTGGTGATCTGCCTCACCTTTGAAATGCTTGCCTTTTTTCTTAAGGCATGTTTGGTCGGAAGAAATCGACGATGCCTCAGGTACACATTCTTCTTGCATTTGTCCAAATATATACTTTCAGTCTCATCTAAACAGTGCGTGCTATTGGAAATATGCCCTAGAGGCAATAGTAAATTAGTTATTATCATATTTTCCTGTTCATGATAATCGTTTATTATCCATGCTAGAATTGTATTGATCGGAAACTCAAATACATGTGTGGATCCATAGACAACAACGTGTCCCTAGTGAGCCCCTACTAGACTAGCTCATTGATCAAAGATGGCTATGGTTTCCTAGCCATGGACATGAGTTGTCATTTGATAACGGGATCACATCATTAGGAGAATGATGTGATGGACAAGACCCAGACTATAAACGTAGCATGTGATCATGTCAAGTTTATTGCTATCATTTTCTGCATGTCAAGTATATGTTCCTATGACCATGAGATCATGCAACTCACTGACACCGGAGGAGTACCTTGTGTGTACCAAATGTTGCAACATAACTGGGCGACTATAAAGGTGCTCTACAGGTATCTCCGAGGGTGTCTGTTGAGTTGGCATGGATCAAGACTGGGATTTGTCACTCCGTATGACGGAGAGGTATCTCAGGGTCCACTCGGTAATACAACATCACAACAAGCTTGCAAGCAATGTGACCAATGAGTTAGTCACGGGATCTTGTATTACGGAACAACTAAAGAGACTTGTCGGTAACGAGATTGAACTAGGTATGGAGATACCAATGATCGAATCTCGGGCAAGTAACATACCGATAGACAAAGGGAACTACATACGGGATTAGCTGAATCCTTGACATCGAGGTTCGACCGATAAGATCTTCATATAATATGTAGGAACCAATATGGTCATCCAGGTCCCGCTATTGTTTATTGACCATAGAGGTGTCTCGGTCATGTCTACATGATTCTTGAACCCGTAGGGTCACACGCTTAACGCTTGGTAGCGCTAGGCTAGTATTGAGATATTAATAGTGGGAAGTCTGAAGGTTGTTCGGAGTCCCGGATGGGATCCGAGACATCACGAGGAGCTCCGGAATGGTCCGGAGGTAAAGATTTATATATGGGAAGTCATATTTTGGGCTCCGGAAAAAGTTTGGTTTTTCTGGTATTGTACCAGGAAGGTTCTAGAAGGTTCAGGGGGTTCCACCGTGGGGCCCAACGACCTAGGAAGGGCCCACATGGACCGAGGGGTGGGTCTACAGCCCACTTTAGGCTGGCCGCCCCATTCCCTAAGGCACATGATGTTTAAATCTAGAGATAAGGTCTTATCTTTGAATTTAAAGAGTTGAATCTAGAGATAAGATGTTATCTCCAAGTTTAAAGGGATTTCAACCTTGTGGCCGGCCCTAGATGGGTTTTGGACGCCCTCCCCTGCCCCCTAGCCCATATATAGATGGGGAGGTGCATGGGGGCAGACAACCCTTCATCCTTGCCCATTGCCTCTCCCAACCTCTATCAGGTTTAACCGGTACGCACTTGGCGAAGCCCTGCTGGAGTTCCGTTGCCACCACCACCACCACATCGTCGTGTTGGTTCAGATCTCATCTACCTCTTCTCTCTCGCTTGCTGGATCAAGAAGGAGAGGACGCCGCTGAGCCGCACGTGTGCTAAACTCGGAGGTGCCGTTCGTTCGGCACTTGATCGGGAGTTCATGGACGGATCGTGATTGGATCGCGAATGTTGGGGAACGTAGTATTACAAAAAATTTCCTACGATCACGCAAGATCTATCTAGGAGAATGACACGTCTCCAACGTATCTACTTTTCCAAACACTTTTGCCCTTGTTTTGGACTCTAACTTGCATGATTTGAATGAAACTAACCCGGACTAACGCTGTTTTCAGCAGAACTGCCATGTTGTTGTTTTATGTGTAGAAAACAAAAGTTTACGGAATGTCCTGAAAATCCACGGAGGTACTTTTTGGAAAATATAAAAAATAATGGCGAAAGAATCAAGACCAGGGGGCCCACACCATGTCCACGAGGGTGGGGGGCGCGCCCCCCTGTCTCGTGGGCCCCCTGAGGCTCCGCCGACCTCAACTCAAACTCCATATATTCCGTCTCGCAGAGAAAAAAATGGAGAGAGAAAGTTTCATCGCGTTTTATGATACGGAGCCACCGCGAAGCCATAATCTCTCTCGGGAGGGCTGATCTGGAGTCCGTTCGGGGCTCCGGAGAGGGGGATGCGTCGGCGTCGTCATCATCAACCATCCTCCATCACCAATTTCATGATGCTCACCGCCGTTCGTGAGTAATTCCATTGTAGGCTTGCTGGATGGTGATGGGTTGGATGAGATTTACCATGTAATCAAGTTATTTTTGTTAGGGTTTGATCCCTAGTATCCACTATGTTTTGAGATTGATGTTGCTATGACTTGCTATGCTTAATGCTTGTCACTAGGGCCCGAGTGCCATGATTTCAGATCTGAACCTATTATGTTTTCATGAATATATGTGTGTTCTTGATCCTATCTTGCAAGTCTATAGTCACCTATTATGTGTTATGATCCGACAACCCCGAAGTGACAATAATCGGGATACTTCTCGGTGATAACCGTAGTTTGAGGAGTTCATGTATTCACTATGTGTTAATGCTTTGTTCCGGTTCTCTATTAAAAGGAGGCCTTAATATCCCTTAGTTTCCGCTAGGACCCCGCTGCCACGGGAGGGTAGGACAAAAAATGTCATGCAAGTTCTTTTCCATAAGCACGTATGACTATTTACGGAATACATGCCTACATTACATTGATGAATAGGAGCTAGTTCCGTGTCACCCTATTATAGCTATTACATGAGGAATCGCATCCGACGTAATTATCCATCACTGGTCCATTGCCTACGAGCTTTTCACATCTTGTGTTTCGCTTATTTACTTTTCCTTTGCTATTGTTACAATCACTACAAAACCCAAAAACATTACTTTTGCTCTCGTTACCTTTATTATCATACTACTTTGCTACTAAATACTTTGCTGCAGATACTAAGTTATCCAGGTGTGGTTGAATTGACAACTCAACTGCTAATACTCAAGAATATTCTTTGGCTCCCCTTGTGTTGAATCAATAAATTTGGGTTGAATACTTTACCCTCGAAAGCTGTTGCGATCCCCTACACTTGTGGGGTATCAAGACTAATTTCTGGCGCCGTTGCCGGGGAGCATAGTTCTATTCTTTGAGTCACTTGGGATTTATATCTGCTGATCACTATGAAGAACTTGAAAGACGCAAAAACTAAGATTTTGCCCTCAACTACGAGGGGAGGTAAGGAACTGCCATCTAGCTCTGCACTAGATTCTCCTTTCGTTATTAGTAAACTTGCGACACCTAAACCTGCTACTGCTATGAATTCTGATATGTCGCATGTTATTGATGATGCCACTTCTGCTATGCATGATACTTATGATGAAACTATTTCTGTGCGTGATACTACTTTGCCATTAGGTGAATTTCTTGATGAACAACTTGCTAGGGCTAGAGAGAATGAAATTATTGAAGATGCTATTATTGATGATAGTGATGATGAAAATTCTCCCAATGCTTATGAATTGCCTGTTGTTCCTGAGGGTTATGTTATAAATGAAGAAGCTGCTAGAGCTATCTTTGCTTGCAATGATAGATATGATCTTAAAAAGTTATTAGCTAAATGGAAGCAGTAGTCTCTTAATGCTAGAATGAAACCTGACCCTGCTTTTGCTACTTCACCTATATATTTGTGTTACTGATAAGGATTATGAATTCTCTGTTGATCCTGAGATTATTAATTTAGTTGAATCTGATCCTTTTTCTGGCCTTGAATCCGAAACTGTTGTGGCACATCTTACCAAGTAGAATGATATAGCTACCCTATTTACTCATGATGATAAATCTCGCTATTATTATATCCTTAAGATATTTCCGTTCTCATTAAAGGGTGATGCTAAGACTTGGTATAATTCTCTCGCTCCTGGTTGTGTGCGTAGTCCCCAGGATATGATTTATTACTTCTCTGCTAAGTATTTCCCTGCTCATAAGAAACAAGCTGCCTTGCGGGAAATATATAATTTTGTGCAAATCAAAGAAGAGAGTCTCCCACAATATTGGGGGAGGCTTCTCCGATTACTTAATGCTTTGCCTAATCATCCTCTTAAGAAAAATGAAATACTTGATATCTTTTATAATGGACTAACCGATGCTTCCAAGGATTACTTGGATAGTTGTGCTGGTTGTGTTTTCAGGGAAAGAACAGTCGACGAAGCTGAATTACTATTGAATAATATGTTGACTAATGAAAATAATTGGACTCTTCGTGAGCCAATTCCTGAGGAAATTCCTGAACCAATTGAGCCAGCTCCTGAGCCTATTCCTAAACCCACTCCGAAGAAGAGAGGTGTTTTATTTCTCAGTCCTGAAGATATGCAAGAGCCAAAGAAATCAATGAAAGAAAAAGGTATAAAAGCTGAAGATGTTAAGAATTTACCAGCTATTGAAGAAATATATGGTCTTAATATACCTCATGTTGAAGAACCACATTGTCTTTATAACCCGACACAGGTAGTAAAGGTAAATTATCTCTATAGATATGATAAAGTTGAAATCCCCTCTACTAAATTTCATAGCCCATGTTTAGATGAATTTGATGACTTTATGGCTAGGCAAGAAAGTTTTAATGCTTATGTTGGTAGAGAGTTAAAGAATAATGCTTTCGAGATAGGACGCGTGAGCGATAATATGGCTAGAGTTAAAGGTGAACTCAAACTCATTAGCAAATATGCTTCTATGGTTGCTACTCAAGCTGAGCAAGTACTTAAAGCTCAAAATGATTTCCTTGATGAATTAAACAATAAAAATGACTTTGCTGTTAGAGTGGCTACTAGAACTGGTAGAATGACTCGGGAACCTTTGTATCCTGAAGGCCACCCTAAGAGAATCGAGCAAGATTCTCAGAGAAGTAATTTAGAGGCACCTAGTTCTTCCAAAAAGAAGAATAAGAAAAACGATAGGACTTTGCATGCTTCTAGTGAACCTACTGTAGACACACCTGAGAATCCCAATAATATTTCTATTTCTGATGCTGAAACACAATCAGGTGATGAACATGAACCTAGTGATAATGTTAATGATAATGTTCATGTTGATGCTCAACCTAGCAAAAACAATTAAGTAGAGATTGAACCTGCTGTTGATCTTGATAACCCACAATCAAAGAATCAACGTTATGATAAGAGAGATTTTGTTGCTAGGAAGCACGGTAGAGAAAGAGAACCATGGGTTCAGAAACCCATGCCCTTTCCTCCTAAACCATCCAAGACAAAGGATGATGAGGATTTTGAGTGCTTTGCTGAAATGATTAGACCTATTTTCTTACATATGCGCTTAACTGATATGCTTAAAGTAAATCCTTATGCTAAGTATATGAAGGATATCATTACAAATATACCGGAAGCTGAAATTTCCACCATGCTTGCTAATTACACTTTTAAAGGTGGAATACCAAAGAAACTTGGAGATCCGGGGGTACCATCTATACCATGCTCCATTAAAAGAAATTATGTTAGAACTGCTTTATGTGATCTTGGAGCCGGTGTTAGTGTTATGCCTCTCTCTTTATATCGTAGACTTGAATTGAATAAGTTGACACCTACTAAAATATCTTTGCAAATGGCTGATAAATCAACTGCTATACCTGTCGGTATTTGTGAGGATGTGCTTGTTGTGGTTGCAAATGTCACTATCTTAACGGATTTTGCTATTCTTGATATTCCCGAGGACGATAGTATGTCGATTATCCTTGGTAGACCTTTTTTGAATACTGCAGGGGCTGTTATTGATTGCAATAAAGGCAATGTCACTTTTCATGTTAACGGTAATGAGCATACGGTACACTTTCTGAGGAAACAATCTCAAGTTCATAGTATCAATTCTATTGGAAAAGTTCCAACTATCCTTATTGGAGGTTTTGAATTTCCTCTCCCTACTGTCAAGAAAAAGTATGAAATTCTTATTGTTGGGGATGTTCATATCCCCGTTGAGGTAACTTAGTGTTATTCGAAATTTTTCCGGTTCCGTGTTATTTGGAATGAGTTTGTTAACAAGACTTGATCAACCTTGTTAGTGGATTCATTTTGATGATCATGAGATGGATGAAACTAGAAGGCACAACTTTCTGTACCCTCTTTTTACTTCCTGTTATTTAGAATAAATAAAGCAAAAATAGTATTATTCGTCTGTTTTCTGAATTATCCGTGCAATAAAAAATATCCGGAAAATAAAAGTGCTCCAAATGCCCTGCAATTTTAGTATGATTTTTTATGGAATATTTGAGGATTTTAGGCACTGAAATCATTGCAAGAGGGGCAAGCACCAGGCCAGGAGAGTGGAGGGCGCGCCCACCTTCCCTGGGCGCGCCCCCTGTCTCGTGGGCCCCTGGTGGCCCCCCTCCACTTATGCTAGCACCCACACACTCCATCTTCTTCCCAAAAAAATCCCCATCCAGCTCAAGCACGAGTTCTAGCTCGTTTTGCTGCGATTTTTGATCTCCTTGCTCAAAGCTCCATTCACAAA
Organism: Triticum aestivum; assembly: GCF_018294505.1. NCBI lineage: Eukaryota > Viridiplantae > Streptophyta > Magnoliopsida > Poales > Poaceae > Triticum > Triticum aestivum. The sequence continues at coordinate 638,185,390 of NC_057814.1, forward strand.
ACTGCTTTGGGAGATTGTTGCTTGGTATGTGACTCCTCCATTGGTCCAATTAGTTTTTTCTAGTGCTTTATTCATTGCAAATTTTTGCTGCATAGGTGACCATGTTCTTGAGCTTGCATGTTAAATTTATGAGGTCCCAAGTAATTCTAATGTTTGATATAGGCTCTAGGCACTTGTAGGAGCAGTTGCTACCAATCTTGTTTAGTTTTATTCACTTTTATTTATGAAGTTACTAAAATTTCAGAATTTTTCAGAAAATGTTAAGGAGACTTTTAAGGGGCTCTTCTAGCCAAGGCTCTCAGGAAAAACAAGCTAAAGAGAAGAGAAGCCAAGTATAATCTTCCTCGCTTAGTGGAAGTACGGCCGTGTGAATGGCCATGTGATAATTTCTTGAAAGAAGCTGTAATTCATGAAGATTTTTATTCTTTGATCGAGAATGCAGACCTCACCGATTTCCTCCACGACCGGATCGATCAGTATCTCTTACTTACCAATACTTTCGTGCAAATTTTTTATTATTATCCTAAGAAGTCACCGCCTTCAGTATCGTTTCATTTATATGATGAATTCAGAGAAATGTCTTTACGTAATTTTTGCGCGGTATGTAGGATACCCTTTGAGGGAGAATTAGAGGAACCCGATCGTAAAGATGTGGATGGCTTTGTTAACATTATCACTGTAGAGGATCCAAAGAAGGGTTCCGATGCGAAAATCTCTAGCATACACTTTCCTGTTTTACGCTACTTTGCCATATTTGCTAGTAGATGCTTGATTGGTCGTGGAAATAGTGGAAACTTTAATGTCCCTGATATTATCATTCTTCAACATGCCTTGTTTGGAGATTATAGTTTTAGTATGGGTGCCGTCATTGCTAAACGGCTAAGCCTGAATCGTACAAAAGGCCCCATATTTGGAGGTATCCATGCTTCACGTCTTGCTAGACATTTTGAGATACCTATTAGGCACCATGAGAAAGAGGAGACAAAATTGCCTCCTTACATTTTAGATTACAAGAGCATGGTAGCACACTCGTTTATTGTTGACAACAAAGAGAAGATGCTCTTATATAACCTTAGATTTAATAAGAAACACAATGAAACTATTCTTTTGCCTGTGCCTCTTTTGTTTGATTTGATTGCAGATAATTTTCTTGTTACACCGGAAGCGGTGTACGCTCATCGAGGCCAAGCATCCACTCCAGAACCTGAACCTGAGCCGGAACCTGAACTAGAACCTTATCGTGCATCATCTTACCAGTGGGATCCGGAGATGGCCAGCCGGTGGTATCCTGATTACACCTCTCAGTACACTGGGGAGAGTAGCAGTGGTCCTTGGTATTAGACCAACTTAGGCCAAAAGCCTAAGCTTGGGGGAGTACGTATTTCTCACCGACTTTACATTCATGTTCACACACTATTCTAGTCGTCGGTGCTCATACTCTTTCATTGTATTATCCATGCTAGTTTAATTTTCTTTTTCTAGTTTCTTCTTGTGTGTTCGATAAACCTTGAGAAAAACCAAAAAAAATCAGTTAGTTTAATTTCCATGCTTATAGTAGAAATTAAAATGAAAACCCAAAAAGATTTCTCGTTCTTCTTTTTACTTGTTGGGAGCTTTCCTGTGTAAATAGTTTTATTTTCTTTTCTTTCCTTTGGGTGTCGAGAGTAGAAGACCATACTGAAAATGTTTAGTGGCCCTCATATGCATGATTGTTTATTTAACTTAGAGCCCATATTACCTTGTCTTCTCTCTTGAGTTGAATGCTTGCAGATTCCAGCTTAGTCCAATGCACATGCACTATTATTATTATACACATCATTCGGTCGTGCAATGGAAAGGCAATAATGACCATATATGATGGATTTATTGAGATGAGAAAAGCCGGTATGAATTCGACCTCTCTTGTTTTTGTAAATATGATGAGTTCATCGTTCCTGATTCAGCTTATTATGAAGTAAACATATTTGCAATGACATTTAAAGATTATAGTTGCTTGTGCCATGCTTGATTAGCTATGAGTTATAATGGTTTACCTTGCATGCCAACATGCTATTAGAATGATTGTGATGTGGTATGATGGGATGGTATCCTCCTTTGAATGAATTGAGTGACTCGACTTGGCACATGTTCACGCATGCAGTTGAAACAAATCAACATAGCCTTCATGATATTTATGTTCATGGTAGATTATATCCTACTCATGCTTATACTCAGTGTGAAATTTTAATGCATGTTTATGATTGTTGTCGCTCTCTCAGTTGGTCGCTTCCCAGGCTTTTGCTAGCCTTCACCTGTACTAAGCGGGAATACTGCTTGTGCATCCAAACTCCTTAAACCCCAAAGTTATTTCCATATGAGTCCACCATACCTTCCTATATGCGGTATCTACCTGGCGTTCCAAGTAAATTTGTATGTGCCAAACTCCAAACCTTCAAATGAAATTCTATTTTGTATGCTCGAGCAGCTCATGTTTCAGCTAGGGCTGCCTATATCTTCCATGCTAGGTGGGTTATTCTCAAGAGGAGTGGACTCCGCTCCTCATTCACGAGAAAGGGCCGGTAACCGGGATGCCCAGTCCCATGATCCAAAAAGATCAAAGCAAATCAATATAATTAAACAAAACTCCCCCAGGACTATTGTTAGTTGGAGGCACTCGTTGTTTCGAGCAAGCCATGGATTGATACTTGTTGGTGGTTGGGGGAGTATAAACCTTTACCATTCTATTTGGGAACTGCCTATAATGCATGTAGTATGGAAGATACAACCATCTCATAGTTGTTGCGTTGACAGTGAAAGTATGCTGATCAAAATGTTATTCAATCTCTATTTTAAAATCGAGCTCTGGCACCTCTACAAATCCCTGCTTCCCTCTGCGAAGGGCCTATCTATTTACTTTTATGTTGAGTCATCACCTTATTAAAAAGCACCCGCTGGAGAGCACACTGTCATTTGCATTCATTATTGTTGGTTTATATTGGGTATGACTTGACTGGATCTCTTTTACCATGATTTACAATGTTTAGTCAGTCCTTGATCTTTAAAGGTGCTCTGCATTTATGTTTTGCGGTCTCAGAAAGGGCTAGCGAGATACCATTTTGTTATATCATGTTATGATTGTTTTGAGAAAGTGTTGTCATCCGAGTTTCATTATTGTGGCTCGCTAGCTGATTATGCTATTGATATAAGTAATTGTGAGACCTAAGTTTTATTGTGAGTATGGTTAGTTCATAATATTTGATGAAACTTGAATGATGGCTTTGCATGTTTACAATAACAAGAGCAAACAGAGTTTGTAAAAGTTTTTCTTTATCATTTTCAGTTTATCAACTGAATTGCTTGAGGACAAGCAAAGGTTTAAGCTTGGGGGAGTTGATACGTCTCCAACTTATCTACTTTTCTAAACACTTTTGCCCTTGTTTTGGACTCTAACTTGCATGATTTGAATGAAACTAACCCGGACTGACGCTGTTTTCAGCAGAACTGCCATGATGTTGTTTTATGTGTAGAAAACAAAAGTTCTCGGAATGTCCTGAAAATCCACGGAGGCACTTTTTGGAAAATATAAAAAATACTGGCGAAAGAATCAAGACCAGGGGGCCCACACCCTGTCCACGAGGGTGGGGGGCGCGCCCACCCCCCATGGGCGCGCCCCCTGTCTCGTGGGCCCCTGAGGCTCCGCCGACCTCAACTCCAACTCCATATATTCCGTCTCGCGGAGAAAAAAATGGAGAGAGAAAGTTTCATCGCGTTTTACGATACGGAGCCGCCGCCAAGCCCTAATCTCTCTCGGGAGGGCTGATCTGGAGTCCATTCGGGGCTCCGGAGAGGGGGATTTGTCGCCGTCGTCATCATCAACCATCCTCCATCACCAATTTCATGATGCTCACCGCCGTACGTGAGTAATTCCATCGTAGGCTTGCTGGATGGTGATGGGTTGGATGATATTTACCACGTAATCAAGTTAGTTTTGTTAGGGTTTGATCCCTAGTATCCACTATGTTCTGAGATTGATGTTGCTATGACTTTGCTATGCTTAATGCTTGTTACTAGGGCCCGAGTGCCATGATTTCAGATCTGAACCTATTATGTTTTCATGAATATATGTGTGTTCTTGATCCTATCTTGCAAGTCTATAGTCACCTATTATGTGTTATGATCCGACAACCCCGAAGTGACAATAATCGGGATACTTCTCGGTGATGACCGTAGTTTGAGGAGTTCATGTATTCACTATGTGTTAATGCTTTGTTCCAGTTCTCTATTAAAAGGAGGCCTTAATATCCCTTAGTTTCCGCTAGGACCCCGCTGCCACGGGAGGGTAGGACAAAAGATGTCATGCAAGTTCTTTTCCATAAGCACGTATGACTATTTATGGAATACATGCCTACATTACATTGATGAATTGGGGCTAGTTCTGTGTCACCCTATGTTATAGCTATTACATGAGGAATCGCATCCGACGTAATTATCCATCACTGATCCATTGCCTAGGAGCTTTTCACATCTTGTGTTTCGCTTATTTGCTTTTCCTTTGCTATTGTTACAATCACTACAAAACCCAAAAACATTACTTTTGCTATCGTTACCTTTATTATCATACTACTTTGCTACTAAATACTTTGCTGCAGATACTAAGTTATCCAGGTGTGGTTGAATTGACAACTCAACTGCTAATACTCAAGAATATTCTTTGGCTCCCCTTGTGTCGAATCAATAAATTTGGGTTGAATACTTTACCCTCGAAAGCTGTTGCGATCCCCTACACTTGTGGGTTATCAGAGAAGCATAGCAACAAGCGGGGAGAGTGTGCCCACGTACCCTCGTAGACCGAAAGCGGAAGCGTTAAGTAACGCGGTTGATGTAGTCGAATGTCTTCGCGATCCAACCGATCAAGTACCGAACGCACGACACCTCCACGATCTGCACATGTTCAGCTCGGTGAGGTCCCTCGAACTCTAGATCCATCTAAGGCTGAGGGAGAGTTTCATCAGCACGACGTCGTGGTGACGGTGATGATGAAGTTACTGACGCAGGGCTTTGCCTAAGCACTACGACAATATGACCGAGGTGGAAAACTGTGGAGGGGGGGCACCGCACATGGCTAAGAAATCAACTTGTGTGTCTATGGGGTGCAGCCCTCCCCCGTATATAAAGGAGTAGGAGTAGGAGTAGGAGTAGGATTCCCCCCTTTCCTAGTCCAACTAGGAGGGGAAAGAAAGGGAAGAGGGAGAGAAGGAAAGGGGGGCCGACCCCCCTCCCCAATTCGGATTGGGCTTGGGGGGGGGGGGCGCCCCTCCACTTGGCCGCCTCCTCCTCTCTTCCAATATGGCCCATTAAGGCTCACTAACCCCCCGGGGGGTTTCGGTAACCCCCCGGTACTCCAGAAAATGCCCGAACCTTTCCGAAACCTTTCCGGTGTCCAAACATAACCTTCCAATATATCAATCTTTATGTCTTGACCATTTCGAGACTCCTTGTCATGTCCGTGATAACATCCGGGACTCCGAACAACCTTCGGTACATCAAATCACATAACTCACAATACATATTGTCATCGAACGTTAAGCGTACGTGCGGACCCTACGGGTTCGAGAACTATGTAGACATGACCGAGACTCATCTCCGATCAATAACCAATAGAGGAACCTGGATGCTCATATTGGTTCCTACATATTCTACAAAGATCTTTATCGGTCAAACCGCATAACAACATACGTTGTTCCCTTTGTCATAGGTATGTTACTTGCACGAGATTCCATCGTCGGTATCATCGTACCTAGTTCAATCTCGTGACCGGCAAGTCTCTTTACTCGTTTCGTAGTGCAACATCCCGCAACTAACTCATTAGTCACATTGCTTGCAAGGCTTATAGTGATGTGCATTACGGAGAGGGCCCAGAGATACCTCTCCGACAATCGGAGTGACAAATCCTAATCTCGATCTATGCCAACTCAACAAACACCATCGGAGACACCTGTAGAGCATCTTTATAATCACCCAGTTACGTTGTGACGTTTGATAGCACACTAAGTGTTCCTCCGGTATTCGGGAGTTGCATAATCTCATAGTCATAGGAACATGTATAAGTCATGAAGAAAGCAATAACAATAAACTAAACGGTCATAGTGCTATGCTAACGGATAGGTCATGTCAATCACATCATTCTCTAATGATGTGATCCCGTTTATCAAATGACAATACATGTCTATGGTTAGGAAACTTAACCATCTTTGATTAACGAGCTAGTCAAGTAGAGGCATACTAGTGACACTCTGTTTGTCTATGTATTCACACGTGTACTAAGTTTCTGGTTAATACAATTCTAGCATGAATAATAAACATTCATCATGATATAAGGAAATATAAATAACAACTTTATTATTGCCTCTAGGGCATATTTCCTTCAGCGAAGACGTTCAACTACATCAACCGCGTTTCTTTACGCTTCCGCTTAGCGATCTACAAGGATATGTAGATGCAATCTCTCCTCTCATAGTTGTTCATCTCCTAGATCGATCTTGGTGAGCGTAGGAAATTTTTTGTTTCCCATGCAACGTTCCCCAACACGTGCATGCATTTTATCCCTTGTTTGTCTGTCCTGAAAGGTTACTAAGAGCAGGCCAATCATTGATGGTTACAAATAACAATGATCGTAGGTCAAATTCCTGCTGTTTGTGCTCATCCCACACACGTACACCTTTTTTATTCCACAGCTGTAAAAGTTCTTCAACTAATGGCCTTAGGTACACATCAATGTCGTTGCCGGGTTGCTTAGGGCCTTGGATGAGCACTGGCATCATAATGAACTTCCGGTTCGTGCACAACCAAGGAGGACGGTTATAGATACATAGAGTCGCGGGCGAGGTGCTATGATTGCTGCTCTGCTGCCCAAAAGGATTAATGCCATCTGCACTGCGACCTGTCAGCGGGTACTCTCAACTTCCCGTCTTTCTTACGGTCTTCTTTTTGCCATGGCAACAACTTGGCCTGCTCTTTGTTTCTGAACAGACATTTCAACCATGGTATTATAGGAGCACACCACATCACCTTGGCAGGAACCCTCTTCCTAGGGCGCTCGCCCTCAACATCACCAGGGTCATCTCGTCTGATTTTATACTGCAATGCACCGCATACTGGGCATGCGTTCAAATCCCCGTACTCACCGCGGTAGAGAATGCAGTCATTAGGGCATGCATGTATCTTCTGCACCTCCAATCCTAGAGGACAAATAACCTTCTTTGCTTCGTACGTACTGTAAGGCAATTCATTATCCTTTGGAAGCTTCTTCTTCATAATTTTCAGTAGCTTCCCAAATCCGTTGTCAAATACATCATTGCCTGCCTTCCATCACAGCAATTCCAGAGTGGTACCGAGCTTTGTGTTGCCATCTTCGCAATTTGGGTACAACCCCTTTTTGTGATCCTCTAACATGCGATCGAACTTCAACTTCTTCTTTTCACTTTCGCATTCTCTCTGTGCATCAACAATGACCCGGCGAAGATGATCATCGGGCACATCGTCCGGTGCCTCCTGATCTTCAGCTTCCCCGGTTGCAGTATCACCGTATTCAGGGAACATAGGACAATTGTCATCATCCTCTTTTTCTTTGTTGTCTTCCATCATAACCACTCTTTCTTCGTGCTTGGTCCAAACATTATAGTGTGGCATGAAACCATGCTCAAGCAGGTGCAAGTGAAGGGTTTTCGAGTTAGAGTAATCCTTCGTATTCCCATAGACAAGGCATGGACAATACATAAAACCATTCTGCTTGTTTGCCTCACCCACATCGAGAAATTTATGCAGGCCCTCAATGTACTCGGAGGTGCGTCGGCCACCGTACATCCATTGCCGGTTCATCTGCGTGCATTATATAATTGAGTGTAACAAAAACCATTATAGAACATCAAAAACCATTATATAATTAAGTACAACTAAATAAATAAAAACTCCCACATACAGTCCTCCACTAAAACCCACAAACCACTAAAGCATTTGAAATAAGCTAAACTAGCAGTGAGATGAAAGGATGAAGTTGCTAACCTTTTAGAACACTTGTGTAGTTGGTGCACCGCCAAAACTAGACAAATCTTGGGGAAAATGGAGCTTGGAGAGAAGAAAGCTTAAGTGTGGCTCGGGCATTTCATTGAACACCTCATGTGCATAGGAGGTGAGAGCAGAGCAGTACACACCTCCCACATGCTGGCCGGCCAAAAAACAGAAAAGTGAGCGAGCAGGGGCGAGCATATATATATAGGCATATCTTTAGTTCCGGTTGGTGGCTACAACCGGGACAGAAGACTGACCTTTAGTCCCGGTTCTAGCCACCAACCGGGACTAAAGGGGCTGCGCCAAGAGCGAGGACCTTTAGTCCCGGTTCGTGTCTGGAACCGAGACTAAAGGGGTCAGACGAACCGGGTCTGGTGCCTGCTAAGGCCCGGCCGGCTCCGTGGCCGCTTGAACCGGCACTGATGCACCCATTGGTCCCGGTTCGTAACAGGAACGGGACTAATTAATGCTTTGATCCGGCCAGGACCAAAGCCCTGTTTTCTATTAGTGAGAGGGTAGGCGATAAGTTCAACAATATGTGCTAATGTACGTGTAAAAGTTAACACTATACGGTGCAAAAAGAGAAATTACCAACGGGGACACCGGTGAAGATCTGTCCTGGGACAAGTAGACGAAGCAGTCTACGTTAAACGTGTCAGAAGGTCAATGACTGCACCTTGCCGCGTTCGAAATCCAATCAAGTATCGCATCTTGGTCTTTTCTTCCCTCTTGTCGATTATTAACGACGTAGCTGATGGTGGGCCCAAGAACAGGGCGGCCCAGCGGTACGTCCATACCTGGTGGGCTGAACACGGCAAGGGCCCAGCGACCGTGGACCTGGAACGAGCGCGCCGGTCGGTTCGACGTTTGATTAGTACCACACCGGTGGCTGAGAAACGTATCTAGCGGTTTAAAAATCCTGGTACTGAGTTATTCATCGCCGAGGAAAGCATTCATGCACCAGCTATGCTAGCTAGCTGGTTGAACAGGTCTGCTGAGGCACCACCGATGACGGTTATTCATGAGCCAGCTATGCTAGCTAACCTGGCCGCACAGGTCTGCCGAGGTGAAAAGCATTCACTGGCGTAGCTAACCAGTGATGTAAGTCTTTTTTAAATCCCTACCACCGCTGTTTTTATTTTAGATTTTTTTCCTTCCTTGTACAAAAAGATTAAACGGCGAGATGCTCTTAGCACGGTATGCAGGTAGTTTTTTTTTCTTTGTGAAAATAAGGTATGCATGTTTTACTATTTTGCCGCATCTAACAAAAAATGCAGTCATCCATCCCACCACACATACCCAATCAACACGTTTGTACAAATTTTCTCAACCATTTTGGTTTCATAATTTCTGAACATTGAAGTAGAGCTCATGTTTGTACTTTGCTATTTTCTGTTTCATTTGTCCTCCTTCTCGTGGAGCAGAGGAGGCGGCCGGGAAAGTGGCGCGGTCGGCTGGGCAGGGGCGATGTCAGCCGGCAGGAAGAGCACGTCGCTAGGGGGAGGCATAGTCCGGCTGGGGCGACATCGGAGTCTATACGAGTCAGGTGCAGTGGCCGGCAGCGACCAAACAATGACTGGCAACTACGACGATGTGGGGAGTGGAGAATAGAGGCGAGAGTATGCGAGAAAGGGAACAAAGTGATGACCTAAAGCAGAGTTGGCGTTTGTACTTTGCTACCTTTTTGTTCATTTGTCCTCCCTCTCGCGAAGCAGAGGAGGCGGTCGGGGCAATGGCGTGGTTGGCAGGGCAGGGACGATGTCGGCCGGTAGGAGGGGGCGCCGCCAGGGGGAGTCATCGGCCAGCTGGGGCGGCATAGGCAACGATAGGAGCCTGTCGCAGGGGCCGGTGGCGACCAGATGATGA
>NC_057814.1:638195504-638204229 GCF_018294505.1 Triticum aestivum
GGGGGGGGGGAGTCGAGAGTGTGAGAGAGAGTTGATAGAGTGATGTGCTGGTGGGAAGCTAAGTTAATAAGCCCGTGTAAATGTGACAATTTGTATGGCAATATACCAGCCACGTGTGCCATATACAAGGCGCTTCAAGCATGTGAATTATATAGCGGCATGTACTTACATGCAAGCACCATTGTCAGTTAAACTAGTTGTGTGTAGACTAATAAGATACACGGATTTTAGTTGTTTGGGGCCAATTTATGTGGGTTTTGGTTCCCAATTTGTTGCTATACAAGATTTTAAGTGTACACTTTGGTGTTTTGCTGAAAATGATTGAAAAACCTAACATTTTTATGTGACAATTCAAACAGATTAATTATTTGTAAATGGTGTTTAATTTTTTTAAATAACGCGGTCTATATTTTTGAAAGTTTTCATGGTGTCATTATATGACCACCTGAAGCTATGGTTATAATTGCAAAGTGTTACACAAAAGATTGATAAAGGTTCCAAAGAAACCGATTGGATATTCCCGGGAGATTCGAAATTTCGAAATGGAGAAGTGTATCTTGTTTGAGAGAGAGGTGGTAGTGTTGTCATTTATTTCACTTCCAAAGTTTGTATACATGTAATATCCACCATTGTGTAGTTAGATATCCAATTATGGATTTATTTTGGGTTGCTGTAAAATTTCAAGGGAATTTAATATATACAACTAGCAGCGTTTGCCTACGCCTACACACCGCAAGTGATGCTACTAGCCGCGCGTTCACAAGTATCATATGCTAATGGTAGGTGTTTATGCATTTTAGGATTTTAAGGAAAATTACATGTGTTAATTTTTATGGGATAATTCAACCACCACAATTTTTGTAATTTGTTCTTAATTTAAAAAATGTAAACACGGTCTAAAAAATGAAACTTGGCATGGTCATTATATGACAACTCGAAACTGTGGTTATAATTTCAAAGTGTTGCACAAATGTTTTCATATATGTTCCTTAGAAACCAAAGGGATCTCCACGGGATATTTGAAGTTTCGAAGGTCTGAAGCATGATCAGGTTTGGAGAGAGATGGTATAGCGTTGTCGTCTATTTGACTACAAAAGTTTGTATACATGGGCTTTTCTGTTTCAATATTTTTAGTGTGCATATGTCTTTCTTGAAAGAAGTTGCAAAATTCAAACACAACAACTCTCTGTTAATGGATTTTAAATTTTAAATGAGTTATATAGATGCTTGCACTACAGGCGAGCATGGAGAGATATGCGCGCTACCACTATGTGCAACTTTAGCGGCGTGCTAGAAAGCGTACACGCTACAAATGAATGGGGCCGGACGCATGCCTGTTCCTGGTGTTGGGGAACACAGTATTTCAAAAAAAAAAATTCTGCGATCACGCAAGATCTGTCTAGGAGATGCATAGCAACGAGAGAGGAGAGTGTGTCCACGTACCCTCGTAGACCGAAAGCGGAAGCGTTTAGTAACGCTGTTGATGTAGTCGAACATCTTCGCGATTCAACCGATCCAAGCACCGAACGTACGGCACCTCCGCGTTTAGCACATGTTCAGCTCGATGACGTCCCTCGAGCTCTTGATCCAGTTGAGGCCGAGGGAGAGTTCCGTCAGCACGACGGCGTGGCGACGGTGATGATGAAGTTACCGGCGCAAGGCTTTGCCTATGCACTACGACAATATGACCGAGGTGTGTAACTGTGGAGGGGGGCACCGCACACGACTAATAGAAGACTTGGTGTGCCTTTGGGGTGCCCCCTCCCACGTATATAAAGGAGGGGGCAGAAGGAGGCCGGCCCTAGAGGGGGCGCGCCAAGGGGGGGAGTCCTACTTGGGCTCCCGGTCCAAGTAGGATTCGCCCCCCCTCCTTCCTTTCTTCGGAGGGGAAAAACGGGGGATGAGAGGATGGGAAGAGGGAAAGGGGGGCCGCGCCCCTCCCCTTCCTATTCGGACTCCACTTGGGGGGGGGGGCGCCTCCCCCTTGTGGGCTGTCCCCTCTTCTCTTCCATGGCCCATAAGGCCCATGATTTCCCCCGGGGGATTCCGGTAACCTCCCAGTACTCCGGAAAAATGCCCGAATCACTCGGAACCATTCCGATGTCCAAATGCAACCTTCCAATATATGAATCTTTACCTCTCGACCATTTTGAGACTCCTCATCACGCCTGTGATCTCATCCGGGACTCCAAACAATCTTCGGTCATCAAATCACATAACTCATAATACAAATCCTCATTGAACGTGAAACGTGCGGACCCTACGGGTTCGAGAACTATGTAGACATGACCGAGACACATCTCCGGCCGATAACCAATAGCGGAACCTGGATGCTCATATTGGCTCCTACATATTCAACTAAGATCTTTATCGGTCAAACCGAATAACAACATACGTTGTTCCCTTTGTCATCGGTATGTTACTTGCCCGGGATTCGATCATGGGTATCATCATACCTAGTTCAATCTCGTTACCAGCAAGTCTATTTACTCGTTCCGTAGTGCATCATCCCGCAACTAAATCATTCGTCACATCGCTTGCAAGGCTCATAATGATGTGCATTACCGAGAGGGCCCAGAGATACCTCTCTGATAATTGGAGTGACAAATCCTAATCCCGATCTATGCCAACCCAACAAACACCTTCGGAGACACCTGTAGAGCATCTTTATAACCACCCAGCTACGTTGTGACGTTTGATAGCACACAAGATGTTCCTCCGGTATTCGGGAGTTGCAGAATCTCATAGTCTGAGGAACATGTATAAGTCATGAAGAAAGTTGTAGCAATAAAATTAATCGATCACTAATGCTAAGCTAACGGATGGGTCTCATCCATCACATCATTCTCTAATGATGTGACCCCGTTCATCAAATGACAGCACATGTCTATGGTCGGGAAACTTAACCATCTTTGATTACCGAGCTAGTCAAGTAGAGGCATACTAGGGACACTCTGTTTGTCTATGTATTCACACATGTACTAAGTTTCCGGTTAATACAATTGTAGCATGAATAATAAACATTTATCATGATAGGAAATATAAACAACAACTTTATTATTGCCTCTAGGGCATATTTCTTTCAGTCTCCCACTTGCACTATAGTCAATAATCTAGCTTACACAGTAATGATTCTAACGCCCATGGAGTCTTGGTGCTGATCATGTTTTGCCCGTGGAAGAGGCTTAGTCAACAGGTCTGCAACATTCAGATCCGTGTGTATTTTGCCAATCTCTATGTCTCCCTCCTTGACTTGATCGCGGATGGAATTGAAGCGTCTCTTGATGCGTTTGGTTCTCTTGTGAAATCTGGATTCCTTCGCCAAGGCTATTGCTCCAGTATTGTCACAAAAGATTTTCATTGGAACCGATGCACTAGGTATGACACCTAGATCGGATATGAAATCCTTCATCTAGACTCCTTCATTTGCTGCTTCCGAAGCAGCTATGTACTCCGCTTCACACGTAGATCCCGCCACGACGCTCTGCTTGGAACTGCACCAACTAACAGCTCCACCAATATAAATACGTATCCGGTTTGTGACTTAGAGTCATCCGGATCAGTGTCAAAACTTGCATCAACGTAACCATTTACGACGAGCTCTTTGTCACCTCCATAAACGAGAAACATATCCTTAGTCCTTTTCAGACATTTCAGGATGTTATTGACCACTGTCAAGTGATCCACTCCTGGATTACTTTGGTACCTACCTGCTAAACTTATAGAAAGGCACACATCAGGTCTGGTACACAGCATTGCATACATGATAGAACCTATGGCTGAAGCATAGGGGATGACTTTCATTTTCTCTCTATCTTCTGTAGTGGTCGGGCATTGAGTCTGACTCAATTTCACACCTTGTAACACAGGCAAGAACCCTTTCTTTGACTGATCCATTTTGAACTTCTTCAAAACTTTATCAAGGTATGTGCTTTGTGAAAGTCCAATTAAGCGTTTTGATCTATCCCTATAGATCTTGATGCCCAATATATAAGCAGCTTCACCGTGGTCTTTCATTGAAAAATTCTTATTCAAGTCCTTTTATGCTGTCCAGAAATTCAGTATCATTTCCAATCAATAATATGTCATCTACCTATAATATTAGAAATGCTACAGAGCTCCCACTCACTTTCTTGTAAATACAGGCTTCTCTAAAAGTCAGTATAAAACTATATGCCTTGATCACATTATCAAAGCGTATATTCCAACTCCGAGATGCTTGCACCAGTCCATAAATGGATCGCTGGAGCTTGCACACTTTGTTAGCACATTTAGGATCGACAAAACCTTCTGGTTCCATCATATACAACTCTTTTTTAAGGTATCCATTAAGGAATGCAGTTTTGACATCCATTTGCCAAATTTCATAATCATAAAATATGGCAATTGCTAACATGAATCGGACAGACTTAGGCATCGCTACGGGTGAGAAGGCCTCATCGTAGTCAACTCCTTGAACTTGTCAAAAACCTTTTGCAACAAGTCGAGCTTTGTAGACACTAACATTACCGTCAGCGTCAGTCTTCTTCTTGAAGATCCATTTATTCTCTATGGCTTGCCGATAATCGGGCAAGTCAACCAAAGTCCACACTTTGTTCTCATACATGGATCCCATCTCAGATTTCATGGCCTCAAGCCATTTCGCGGAATCTGGGCTCATCACCGCTTCCTCATAATTCGTAGGCTCGTCATGGTCTAGCAACATGACCTCCAGAATATTATTACCGTACCACTCTGGTGCGGATCGTACTCTGGTTGACCTACGAGGTTCGGTAGTAACTTGATCCGAAGTTTCATGATCATCATCATTAACTTCCTCTCTAATTGGTGTAGGCATGACTGGAACTAATTTCTGTGATGAACTATTTTCCAATTCGGGAGAAGGTACAATTACCTCATCAAGTTGTACTTTCCTCCCACACACTTCTTTCGAGAGAAACTCCTTCTCTAGAAACGATCCATTCTTAGCAACGAATATCTTGCCTTCGGATCTGTGATAGAAGGTGTACCAAACAGTTTCCTCTGGGTATCCTATGAAGACGCTTTTCTCTGATTTGGGTTCGATCTTATGAGGTTGAAGCTTTTTCACATAAGCATAGCAACCCCAAACTTTAAGAAACGACAGCTTAGGTTTCTTGCCAAACCACAGTTCATACGGTGTCGTCTCAACGGATTTAGATGGTGCCCTATTTAACGTGAATGCAACAGTCTCTAAAGCATAACCCAAAACGATAGCGGTAAATCAGTAAGAGACATCATAGATCGCACCATATCTAATAAAGTGCGGTTACGACGTTCGGACACACCATTACGCTGTGGTGTTCCAGGTGGCGTGAGTTGCGAAACTATTCCGCATTGTTTTAAATGAAGATCAAACTCGTAACCCAAATATTCTCCTCCATGATCAGATCGTAGAAACTTTATTTTCTTGTTATGATGATTTTCCACTTCACTCTGTAATTCTTTGAACTTTTCAAGTGTTTCAGACTTATGTTTCATTAAGTAGATATACCCATATCTGCTCAAATCATCTGTGAAGGTCAGAAAATAACGATACCCGCCGCGAGCTTCAACACTCATTGGACCGCATAAATCAGTATGTATTATTTCCAATAAGTCAGTTGCTCCCTCCATTGTTCCGGAGAACGGAGTCTTAGTCGTCTTGCCCATGAGGCATAGTTCGCAAGCATCAAGTGATTCCAAAAGTCCATCAGCATGGAGTTTCTTCATGAGCTTTACACCAATATATATGACCTAAACGGCAGTGCCACAAATAAGTTGCACTATCATTATTAACCTTGCATCTTTTGGCTTAAATATTATGAACATGTGTATCAGTACGATCGAGATTCAACAAATATAGACCACTCATCAAGGGTGCATGACCATAAAAGATATTACTCATATAAATAGAACAACCATTATTCTCTGATTTAAATGAATAACAGTCTCACATCAAACAAGATCCAGATATAATGTTCATGCTCAACACTAGTGCCAAATAATGATTATTCAGATCTAAAACTAACCGCGAAGGTAGATGTAGAGGTAGCGTGCTGACGGCGATCGACTTTGGAACCATTTCCCACGCGTATCGTCACCTCGTCCTTAGCCAATCTTCGTTTAATCCGTAGCCCCTGTTTCAAGTTGCAAATATGAGCAACAGAACCATTATCAAATAGCCAGGTGCTACTACGAGTATTAGTAAGGTACACATCAATAACATGTATATCAAATATACCTTTCACTTTGCCATCCTTCTTATCCGCCAAATACTTGGGGCAGTTCCGCTTCCAGTGACCAGTCCCTTTGCAGTAGAAGCACTCAGTCTCAAGCTTAGGTCCAGACTTGGGCTTCTTCACTTGAGCAGCAACTTGTTTGTCATTCTTCTTGAAGTTCTCCTTCTTCCCTTTGCCCTTTTTCTTGAAACTAGTGGTCTTGTTAACCATCAACACTTGATGCTCCTTCTTGATTTCTACCTCCGCAGCCTTTAGCATCACGAAGAGCTCGGGAATTGTCTTATCCATCCCTTGCATATTATAGTTCGTCACGAAGCTTTTGTAGTTTGGTGGCAGTGATTGAAGAACTCTGTCAATGACACTATCATCAGGAAGATTAACTCCCAGTTGAGTCAAGTGGTTGTGGTACCCAGACATTCTGAGTATATGTTCACGGACAGAACTATTCTCCTCCATCTTACAGCTATACAACTTGTTGGAGACTTCATATCTCTCAATCCGGGCATTTGCTTGAAATATTAACTTCAACTCCTGGAACATCTCATATGCTCCATGACGTTGAATACGTCGTTGAAGTCCCGGTTCTAAGCCGTAAAGCATGGCACACTGAACTATCGAGTAGTCATCATCTTTGCTCTGCCAGACGTTCACAACGCCCGGAGTTGCTCTTGCAGCGGGTTTTGCACCTAGCGGTGCTTCCAGGACGTAATTCTTCTATGCAGCAATGATCACGTTACGGACCCAGTCCATGTAGTTGCTACCATCATCTTTCAACTTAGCTTTCTAGGAACGCATTAAAATTCAAAGGAACGGTAGCACGGGCCATTGATTTACAACAACATAGACATGCAAAAACTATTAGGTACTAAGTTCATGATAAATTAAAGTTCAATTAATCATATTACTTAAGAAGTCCCACTTAGATAGACATCCCTCTAGTCATCTAAATGATCACGTGATCCATATCAACTAAACCATGTCCGATCATCACGTGAGATGTAGTAGTTTTCAATGGTGAACATCTCTATGTTGATCATATCTACTATATGATTCACATTCGACCTTTCGGTCTCAGTGTTCCGAGGCCATATCTGCATATGGTAGGCTCGTCAAGTTTAAACCGAGTATTCTGCGTGTGCAAAACTAGCTTGCACCCGTCGTATGTGAACGTAGAGCTTATCACACCCGATCATCACGTGATGTCTCGGCACGACGAACTGTAGCAACCGTGCATACTCAGGGAGAACACTTGTACCTTGAAATTTAGTGAGAGATCATCTTATAATGCTACTGCCGTACTAAGCAAAATAAGATGCATAAAAGATAAACATCATATGCAATCAAAATAAGTGATATGATACGGCAATCATCATCTTGTGCCTTTGATCTCCATCTTCAAAGCACCATCATGATCACCATCGTCACCGGCTTGACATCTTGATCTCCATCGTAGCATCGTTATCGTCTCGCCAACTATTGCTTCTACGACTATCGCTACCGCTTAGTGATAAAGTAAAGCAATTACATGCTGATTGCATTTCATACAATAAAGCGACAACCATAAGGCTCCTGCCAGTTGCCGATAACTTCTACAAAACATGATCATCTCATACAACAATTTATATTTCATCACGTCATGACCACATCACATCACAACATGCCCTGCCAAAACAAGTTAGACGTCCTCTACTTTGTTGTTGCAAGTTTTACGTGGCTGCTACGGGCTTAGCAAGAACCGTTCTTACATACGCGTAAAAACCACAACGATTTTTTGTCAAGTGTGCTGTTTTAATCTTCAACAAGGACCGGACATAGTCAAACTCGATTCAACTAAAGTTGGAGAAACAGACACCCACTAGCCACCTGTGTGCGAAGCATGTCGGTAGGACGAGTCTCATGAACGCGGTCATGTAATGTCGGTCTGGGCCGCTTCATCCAACAATACCGCCGAAACAAAGACGTTGCTGGTAAGCAGTATGACTATTATCACCCACAGCTCATTCTGTTCTACTCGTGCATATAACATCTATGTGACGGCCGGATCATTAAGCTACAGTAATCCCATGCTAATGATGCCACGTCACCACGGTCACTGTTGTTAACCTCGCGATGATTCGAAACCATTTCAAAATTCAAATTCAAAATAATGTCAACAATAAAAAATTTCAAAAGTTAAAACAAAAATGTTCGGGAGGTGCCATAATTTGCATATGTAAGTATGGTGCAATAAACACATTTTTATAAAATGCCTAGATATTTTATATTGGATGGAAACAACAAAACAATTAAATAAAAAAAAGCAGAACCTAACTAACAAAAAAAAGCCTGCCCCTTCCCCCCCCCCACTAGGCCTCGGCCCAGCTGGCCATCGGGCCAACCAGGCCGGCCCACCCGCGCCTACTAACCCCCCACCCCCGAAACCCTAGCGCACACACCCCACTCCCCCCACATTCCCCTCTCTCCCACATCTCCTCCCGATCCCGATC
>NC_057814.1:638204499-638216521 GCF_018294505.1 Triticum aestivum
CCGATCCCGATCTGGATCGGGCGCCTGCGCCCCTCCCCCGCGCTCGTCGCCGTCGCCGACCTGGTCCCTGTTGGCGCCGTCCCCGCCGCCTCACCGCCTCGCCTCCTCCCTCGCTGTCCCCGGCGCCACCTGATGACCCGCAACTATATGGGATAGTTGTAGCCTCTTTCGATAAGTAGGAGTGTCAAACCCAACGAGGAGCTAAAGATCGAACAAATATTCTCTCAAGTCCTATCTGCCACTGGTACGACTCTACGCATGCTTAGTGTTCGCTTTACCTAGAACAAGTATGAAACTAGAAGTACTTTGTAGGTGTGATAGGATAGGTTTGCAAGAATATAAAGAACGCGTAAATAAAAAGTAGGGGCTGTTTAGATAAAGAAGCAATAAAATTAGTTTTAGTAGAGAGCTTCTTTTTTCTTTTCTTTTTTTGCGGGCTTCTTTGGCCCCTTTTTTATTTAGGCTTCTTTGGCCTATCTCCCTTTTTTTCTTTTTTTTTCTTTTTTCTTTTTTTAGGGGGCAATGCTCTATAATGATGATCATCACACTTTTATTTACTTACAACTCGATACAAGAACAAAGATATGACTCTATATGAATGCCTTCGGCGGTGTACCGGGATGTGCAATGATCTAGCGTAGCAATGACATCAAAAAACGGACAAGCCATGAAAACATCATGCTAGCTATCTTACGATCATGCAAAGCAATATGACAATGAATGCTCAAGTCATGTATATGATGATGACGGAAGTTGCATGGCAATATATCTCGGAATGGCTATGGAAATGCCATGATAGGTAGGTATGGTGGCTGTTTTGAGGAAGATATAAGGAGGCTTATGTGTGATAGAGCGTATCATATCACGGGGTTTGGATGCACCAGCGAAGTTTGCCCCAACTCTCGAGGTTAGAAAGGGCAATGCACGGTGCCGAAGAGGCTAGCAATGATGGAAAGGTAAAAGTGCGTATAATCCATGGACTCACATTAGTCATAAAGAACTCATATACTTATTGCAAAAGTTTATTAGCCCTCGAAGCAAAGTACTACTACGCATGCCCCTAGGGGGATAGATTGGTAGGAAAAGACCATCGCTCGTCCCCGACCGCCACTCATAAGGAAGACAATCAAAGAAACACCCCATGCTTCAAATTTGTCACACAACGGTTACCATACATGCATGCTACGGGACTTGCAAACCTCAACACAAGTGTCTCTACAAACCACAACCACCCTCTAGCATGACTCTAATATCACCATCTTTATATCGCAAAACTATTGCAAGGAATCAAACATATCATATTCAGCGATCTAGAAGTTTACGTAGGATTCTATGACTAACTATGTGAATGACCAATTCCTGTCATCTCTCTGAATAGATATAAGTGAAGCAAGAGAGTTTAATTCTTTCTATAAAAGATATGCCCACGCTCTAAAAAATATAAGTGAAGCAAAAGAGCATTCTACAAATGGCGGTTTTCTATGTAAAGAGAAACAGGCAATCCAAACTTCCAAAGATATAAGTGCAGCACATGAAGCATTCTATAAAGCCATACTCAAAAAATTTAAGTGAAGTGCAAAGAGCATTCTATAAATCAACCAAGGACTATCTCATACCAGCATGGTGCATAAAATAAAAATGAAAACTAAATGCAAAAGATGCTCCAAGACTTGCACATATCGCATGAACAAAACGAATACGAAAACATACCGATACTTGTTGAAGAAAGAGGGGATGCCTTCAACAGAAAACTCTGTAAGATCCGTTAGTATAATAAAGCAAATCACTACTCTAGGTACTTTTTCAAACCAATTCATATTTTGTTTTTGCATTGTGTCTACTGTAATATAGCTTTTCCATGGCTTAATCGACTGATAGAAATTGATAGCTTCATCAAAACAAGCAAACTGTGCATCAAAAACAGAATCTGTCAAAAACATAACAGTCTGTAGCAATCTGAACATCCACAATACTTATGTTACCCCCCCAAATTCTACCAAAATTAGGAAAAATAAAAAATTTGTACACAAAGACAGTGCAAAAGGAATCAGAACCATTTGACGTTCCAGTTAAAAATGTAAAATCGCGCACTACAGCCAATGTTTCTGTCCTGCACTGTACAAACCAACAAGCATTGTAAACATCCTAAAGGCAAACCTTGGCACATTATTTTTATAATACAAAGGAATTGTACAAGGGGATAATTATTTTTGATTAAAAGTTTCTGTAATTAAGATTCACAAAGTTTCCGTGAGCATGAACAAAGTTCAAGGAGCTCTCCCACTTCAACAATGCTTGTCTTTCTCACTTTCACTTTCCTTTTTGAAAAGTTTTGGGTTCCCCTCTTTTTGTTTTTTGTTTTTAGACTATATAAAAGCAATCAACAGAAATAAATGACTCTCTAAAACTTCCGGGTTGTCTCCCTGGCAGCGCTTTCTTTAAAGCCATTAAGCTGGGCATATAGTGCTCAAGTAATGAATCCACCCGGATCCCAAGGTATATCAAAGCCAATTTTAATTAACAATGATTTGTAATTTAGTAGTGAGCACAAAGTAACATATATCAAGCAACAATGAAGTCTAACTCTTTTCCTATGCATCGGCATGTCATAAAAGAACAATTCATGCACACAAAGTAAGGGCCAATGCATAGTATAAGCAGTTTCTTGCAATTTTATCATATTGAAAACATAGAGAGGTGGAGATATAGTTCCTCTCTCATAATAATTGCAAGTAGGAGCAGCAAGCACATGCATATTATATCTATCAAAATCATCATGTGCAACGGTAAAAGGCAACCCATCAATATAATCCTTAGTAAGCACAAACTTCTCCGACATAGTGTAGTTGGGAGAATTCAAAAAGATAATAGAACTATCATGCGTGGGTGCAATAGCAACAATTTCATGTTTAACATAAGGAACTATAGCAAGTTCATCTCCATAAGCATAATTCATATTGGCATCTTGGCCACAAGCATAGCAAGCATCATCAAAAAGGGGTAATTCAAGAGAATCAACGAGATCATAACAATCATCATAGCAATCATCCTTCGGTAAGCACGAAGGGAAATTAAACAATGTATGAGTTGAAGAGTTACTCTAATTAGAAGGTGGGCATGGGTAGCTAATCCGCTCTTCCTCCTTTTGTTCTTTGCTCTCCTCATCATCTTTTTCATCCAATGAGCTCACAGTTTCATCAATTTCTTCTTCCATAGCTTCCTGCAAAATATTAGTCTCTTCTTGGACAGCGGAGACTTTCTCAATAAATGCATCAATATTGTAATTGTATTCATAATTTTTATAGTAATATCTAATTATAGCAAGATTTTTAGGTCTATAAATTGAATCATCAAAATCATCAAACTCTTTAAACATAGATTCAATCTCATAAGCACACATAAAAGCAACAAATTCTTCTATTTGTTCCACATCATAGTAATCATATCTACCATTAGCATAAGAAGCTAAAGTTTCATTATCATTGAATTTGCATGAAAAGGGAAGGTGTGGAGCCTTCATCCTAGAGCAACAAGTATAATCATGTACAAGCATAGTTGACGAGCATACGAACGCAACATAGAAATTTGATCCCATAATAGTTTCCCTTTTTGTGTCAAGCAATAATCCCTAAAGTAGTCACGTTGATCCAACGTGTCTCCCATAACAAAGTTGAATGGGGTTTTCTCAGGATTATCAAAGTAGTACATAATTTCTGTCACATAACGAGCATCGAGGGTTTTAGGAGGTTCCCCATATCCATGAGTAGCAAGTACACCTAATTTTTTTGGTATTTCGTGTTCCATATCCATAACTAAAGATAGAGAACAACTTAAAACAGCAAATAAAAATTACTTAGTGATAAAGCAAACAAGCACACACGAGAATATTCACCCCACGCTATGACACCCCCGCAAGGGCGCCAGAAAAAGGTCTTGATGACCCGCAAGTATACGGGATTGTTGTAGCCTCTTTCGATAAGTAAGAGTGTCGAACCCAATGAGGAGCTAAAGGTAGAAAAAATATTCTCTCAAGTCCTATCTGCCACTGATACGAATCTACGCACGCTTAGTGTTCGCTTTACCTAGAACAAGTATGAAACTAGAAGTACTTTGTAGGTGTGATAGGATAGGTTTGCAAGAATATAAATAACGCGTAAATAAAAAGTAGGGGCTGTTTAGATAAAGAAGAAATAAACATAGTTTTAGTAGAGAGCTTTCTGTCACGAGAAAGTTATTTGTCCAAGGCAATCGATAACTAGACCGGTAAACACTATTGCAATTTTATTTGAGGGAGAGGCATAAGCTAACATACTTTCTCTTCTTGGATCATATGCACTTATGATTGGAACTCTAGCAAGCATCCGCAACTACTAAATATCATTAAGGTAAAACCCAACCATAGCATTAAAGTATCAAGTCCCCTTTATCCCATACGCAAACAACCTACTTACTCGGGTCTGTGCTTCTGTTCACTCACGCCACCCACCATAATCAAATCATGAACATATTGCAAACCCTACAGCGGGGATCCCTCACGCTTGCGTGACATGGATAGCACCATAGGACAGCACCAATAATAAAACATGCAACTCAAACCAATCACGATCATCAATTAACCCATAGGACAAAACGGATCTACTCAAACATCATAGGATAGCCATACATCATTGGGAAATAATATATAGCGTTGAGCATCATGTTTAAGTAGAGATTACAGTGGGTAAAAGAGAGGTTACACCGCTGCATAGAGGGGGGAAGAGTTGGTGATGAAGGCGGAAAAGTTGTTGGTGAAGATCGCGGTGATGATGATGGCCCTCGGCAACGCTCCGGCGCCACCGGAAGCAAGGGGGAGAGAGCCCCCTCTTCTTCTTCTTCTTCTTCCTCCTTGGCCTCCTCCCTAGATGGGAGAAGGGTTTCCCCTCTGGTCCTTGGCTCCCATGGCGTGGGAGGGGTGAGAGCCCCTCCGAGATTGGATCTATCTCTCTGTTTCTGCGTTCCCAGATTCTGCACCTTCACCGTTTCTTTTATATCCGGAGATCCGTAACTCTGATTGGGGTGAATCTTTCGCCCAGATTTTTCTCATAAAATTATCTTTCTTGCGGCAAAAGAAGAGCGTCAACCGCCTTACGGGTGACCCACGAGGGTGCCAGGCGCGCCCAGGGGGGAGGGCGCGCCCCCCTATCTCGTGGCCACCTCGGGCACCGTTTCGCGTTGATTTTACTTCCCAAAAATCACAAATATTCCAAAATAGTTCTCCGTCCGTTTTTATCCCGTTTGGACTCTGTTTGATATTGGGTTTCTACGAAACATAAAACATGCAACAAACAAGAACTGGCACTGGGCACTGGATCAATATGTTAGTCCCAAAAATAGTATAAAAAGTTGCCAAAAGTATATGAAAGTTGAATAATATTGGCATGGAACAATCAAAAATTATAGATACGATGGAGACGTATTACCACCTCGTCGACACCGCATCGCCACCCCCTGGAGGACGACCTCGCCGGACCTCCCCGCCGGCCTGCCTCCTCCTCCCCACCGGCATGCTTCCTCTCCGCCGTCGTCCCCGTCGACCACCCCGACCCCCACTGCCTCGAACCCTACGCCCGCAGTGAGGACCCCGATCCTCCTCTCTCCCCTTGTCCCCGCGCCGTCCGGGCCTCCCCTGCTCGTCACGCTCGGTGCGCCACCGCGCACAGGCGCCCGCCGCCAGCCCCTTCGCCCGCAGATGCCCGCGCCCGCGCGACCCCTGCTCCTCGACGCTGGTCGCCCGCGGATCTCCCGCCCCTGGAGCCCCTCGTTAGCCACTTGGTCGCTTCCTCGTCAGGCACCTCCGCCCTGCCAGTGCCAACCGCCGCCGCCGCCCTTCGCCAGCGCCGTCCGCTGCTGCCAGCCCGCTTACGCGGCCCCCCTGCTTCCCCGTCGCCCAGTGACCTCCCCGCACCGGGCGGGTTCTGTCCCAGCGCCCGGCTCCGCCCGGCCCCGCCGCTCACCGTGCCGCCCCTCCTGCTCCAGCTATGGCCGCGACCACAACCGCGCCGGCACCGGACCCCGGTAGCCTGCGCTTGCGCCATTCGGGTGGCGCCCGTCGCCCGCTCGCCTGCACACACACCCGTTAGCACCGTGCCCGCTAAGGCCCACTGGCTCAATGACAAAGGGGCCCCAAACCCCCAGAACGTTTTTATAAAAAAGGAAGTAAAATAAAGAAATGAATTAATAAAATTAATAATTAATTAATTAGTGAATTAATTAAGTTAATTAATCTCGTTTAATTAATCTAATTAACTAGCTAGTTTAATTAAACAGTAATTAGGTTAGCTAAATCCTAATTAACCTAAACAGAGTATGACACATGGGTCCCACACGTCAGTTTGACTCAGTCAATGCACTGTTGAGTGCTGACGTCATGATGACGTCATCATGCACCGTTCTGGATAATGTTGAATTAAATTAATTAGATAAATCCTAAAAATGATTTAAATCTTTTAAAATTAATATAAAATAAACCGTAGCTCAGATGGAAAAGATTTGTACATGAAAGTTGCTCAGAACGACGAGATGAATCTGAATGCGCAGCCCGTTCGGCCGCCACGCATCCCTAGCATAGTGAACCTGCTATTGAAGTGTGAGGCTGAAGAAGTGATACAAAACAGACCATGTTCAGACAATATACCACTGCTATTGAAGTGTGAGGCTGAAGAAGTGATACAAAACAGACCAAGGCAAAAGAGATATGTGGTAATGTGGGAGAGGGATGCTAGTTTACCTGAGAAAGTGGAATCAGCTTGGTCATGAGCTGTAGGAATAAACATTGTTAGAATACTTGTATACGTATATATGGTGTATTGTAAACCGTATATACATTGTAGGACCAGGTACGGTGTATTTTCTTCATTGTAATCCGGTTGGTAGGTTGTTGGAAGATCTCTATCTTGTATAGCTAACTTGGAGATCAATCCACAACCTAACCAACTAGATCCTTGTAAACCCTAGCCGCAATGTGGCCTATATAAACATCCGTCCCTTCTAGGCATACGCTTAACGCCATCTTTCATGGTATTCAGAGCCTATCTCCTCTAGCACATCTCGCAGCCATGGCCTTCTCAAGTTCCGCCGTCGCCGCACCAGCTCTCATCCCGATCACTGACCGACTCCATCGCTCCAACTTCCTGGTGTGGTGCGCACAGGGTATGGCAGCCATCCGGGGTGCTCAGCTCATCTCCTATCTCGATTCAGAGAGGGAGCAGCCGGCCCGGAAGCACTCCGACAAGGACGGCAAGCCCACCGACGTGCCCAACCCGGCGTACGACATCGACAGGGCCCGAGATTCCCAGGTGCTGAGATTCATCTTCAACTAAATTATCTCAACACCCGTTATGATCCAGGTTGCACACTGCAACACGGCGGCCGAAGCATGGGTCGCCATCACGGAGATCTTTATCTCCCAGACTCAGGCGCACATCGTCAATACGAGGATTGCCCTCTCCATGGCGAAGAAGGAAAACCCGACGGTGGCCGAGTACATCGAGCACATGAAATCGCTCGGAGATGAGATGGCATCTACCGGGAAGCCCCTCACCGACGAGGACATGGTGTCCTACATCCTTGCGGGACTCGACTTCGACTACATGTCCTTCGTCTCTACCATCTGCGCCCAAACTGGGTCCATCAAGGTAAGCGAGCTTTATTCGCAGCTCATCAACTATGAAAGTAGGATGGCCATGTTTGAGGGTGGCGACCAGTCCTCTCACTCCTCTGCCAACGCCGTCTCCCATGGAGGGCGTGGCGGACCCAACCATGGCGGAGGCCGTGGTGGCAACGGTGGTCGCTATGGAGCCGACCGAGGCAATGGGGGCGATGGCCGTGGCCAAGGTCGTGGTGGTGTCCGCGAGAACGGAGGAACAAACAGCTGATCCTTCAGTTAATCTTCATAATCTTCATAAAAATCCTGCTGTCAATTTTGGTGGAAATCCCGTTGTATATCATGATTTTATGCAGCAGTCACGCGCGGAACACAATGCAGATTCAGGTGTTGTAGCTGATCTTGACAGCAGCGATCCCGGGGATGATTCCCCCTCGTCTGACGTGCCAGCCAGCACTGGCGGCACAGTATCCGCCTCGGGAGGAGGCGAGCCATCCGCGACGTCCCACGCGTCCAGCCGCGGGACCGCAAGGAGGGGCCTGGAAGTGCACTCCTCGCCCGATGGACCCAGAGCGAGTCACGCGCCTCTCTCGAGCCGCCAAGTGGCGTGGTCTCCTTTAGGCGGTCGGGCTGACCAGCCAGGCACGTCACGGGCGGGGAGCAAGATCCGCCTCGCTCCTCGTGTCGGCCAATCAGGCGCGCAACATGACGTGACAGCATCCGCGTTGGATCCGGTGCATCTGGATCGGCTGCTCCTGCGCCTGCATCAAGCATGGATGGATCTTCTGTGGCGGAGGACTCTGCAGTTATTTCTGCACCCACACAGAGAACAAGGTCACAACATGGTATCTCGACACCAAAAATACATACGGATGGTACGGTCAGGTATGATAAGGTACGGTTTGTTGGTCTTGCTGCTACAGTAGAACCATACAACTTGGTAGAAGCTTCAGAACATAACGATTGGAAAAATGCAATGGATGAGGAATATAATGCTCTTATGAAAAGCAGAACATGGCATTTAGTTCCTCCAGCAAAAGTTAGAAATATAATTGATTGTAAATGGGTTTATAGAATCAAAAGAAGAGCAGATGGAGAAATAGATAGATACAAAGCTAGACTAGTTGCAAAGGGTTTTAAGCAAAGGTATGTCATAGACTATGAGGATACCTTTAGCCCAGTTGTGAAAGCAGCTACCGTCAGACTTGTTCTCTCTATTGCAGTATCAAACAATTGGAGTCTTCATCAATTCGATTTGCAGAATGTGTTCCTTCATGGCGTTCTAGAGGAGGAAGCATATATGAAGCAACCACCTGGGTATGAGGTAAAAGATAAGCATCATTATGTGTGCATGCTTGATAAAGCTTTATATGGTTTAAAACAAGCACCCAAAGCATGGTACTCTAGGCTGAGTGAGAAACTCCAAAGTCTTGGTTTTCAGCCATCCAAAGCTGACACATCACTGTCCTTTTACAGAAAAGGAAAAATCACCATTTTCATGTTAGTTTATGTTGATGATATATTGTTGCAAGTTCATCACAGGATGCAACTAAGGCATTGCTTGAAGATCTAAGGAGAGACTTTGCTCTTAAAGATCTTGATGATTTGCATTATTTCTTGGGGATAGAAGTAAAGAAGGTTAAAGATGGCATAGTCTTGAGTCAAGAAAAGTATGTCTCAGATGTGTTAAAACGAGCAGGTATGATGAATTGCAAGATTTCAAGTATGCCTCTCTCAACTTCTGAAAAACTAGCTAAGGAAGAAGGTGAGCCTTTAAGTGCTGAAGAATCTACAAACTATAGAAGTGTGGTAGGTGCCTTGCAATATCTAACACTTACAAGACCTGATATATCTTTTCCTATCAATAAAGTATGTCAGTTCTTGCATACCCCTACTCTTGCACACTGGACAACAGTAAAAAGGATCTTGAGATATCTGAGAGGTACTGTGAGTATAGGTTTGAAAGTCACAAGGTCAACATCAACTTTGGTGAGTGCATTCTCTGATGCTCATTCGGCAGGTTGTCCTGATGATAGAAGATCAACAGGGGGCTTTGCTGTTTTCTTTGGACCAAATCTCATATCATGTAGTGCACGGAAACAAGCTACTGTGTCAAGATCAAGAAAAGAAGCTGAGTATAAGGCCTTGGCCAATGCTACGACAGAATTAATATGGATTCAAACCTTCCTGAATGAGGTTCGTGGAAATCACTCTCCTGCTGCATGTTTGTTGTGTGAAAATATTGGTGCCACTTATCTTTCAGCAAATTAAGTGTTCCATGCAAGAACAAAGCACATTGAGGTGGATTATCATTTTGTGCGTGAAAGGGTAGCTAAGAAGCTACTTGATATTCGGTTCATTCCCACAAATGACCAAGTTGCAGACGGGTTCACTAAAGCCCTATCTTGGCAAAAATTAGAAGAATTCAAGAACAATCTCAACTTGGTGAAGTTATGATTGAGGGGGAGTGTTAGACTACTTGTATACATATAGATAGTGTATTATAAACCATATATACATTGTAGGACTAGGTGCGGTGTATTTGCTTCATTGTAATCCGGTTGGTAGGTTGTTGGAGGATCTCTATCTTGTATAGCTAACTTGGAGATCAATCCATAACCTAACCAACTAGATCCTTGTAAACCCTAGCCGCATGGTGGCCTATATAAACATGTAACGCGTCCCTGCTAGGCATACGCTTAACGCCATCTATCAAACATGACGTGTAGTGGTTTATCCCAGTCGGACTCTGATTAGGCACCTATAGTAGTAGTAGGATTAGAACTCCTAACCGAGTAGGTTAGATCGCTAGTCCTAGATGCTATATGTACTCACGTATAACCCCTGTAATCTGCATCGCCAGAAAAGAGCAATACAAAGAAGTATTCAACATGACCGTGGCCATCAAACCGATTTGTTTCCTGTCGTCAAGTTACCCCAGAGTTCCTTCGACGCCTTCGATGTAAATTGATCCGAGCGATTAGAGCACTAGCAAGCCAGCATCACACACGGGAGGTTGGTTACGACGGTGCACGTACTAGCTAGCTATTGTTCATCAATCAAGCTACTAGGCTGTGTGCTTGCTAGCTTTGCACACCCGTGCTGCTCCGGTTACTGGTGAATTGATCTACTGATCAAAAAACAACAATTGATATCTAGAGCCTCGATGATCTATGATGACAGACAGCGACAAGGAGTCGGTCAAGTCCGGCGACGGCGGTTCCAAGGCGAACAAGAATATCCATAAGGTGAAGAAGGGCGGCAAGTCAGTGACTAGTGATGGCGCAACGGGCGGCTCCAACATACTAACGCATCGCGACATCCCTCTCACCATCTGCTTAGTGGACATGGCTCTGAGCGCACCGAAATGAAGATGCACCATCCTGGCATGCAAACGCCATGTTTGGTCCTCCCCTTGGGTCAACAGGCATGCCGGAGTGTCAATTGAGAGGAGACTGGTGTACAACCTGCTTTCAGAGTGTTTGATGCGTGCTAGGATGTGACGCCCTGGGTCTTGAATTTGCATTATCCCATCTTCAATGCTGATGACGTACCCCAGCCTCATCCAACTGCCTGACAGAGAGGATGTTGCTTCCGAGACTGGGAATTAAAAGGAAAAAGGTATATTTTTCATCCCTTAACTTATTTGAAAGTATAGAAATGATCCCTCAACTTCAAAACCGGCAAATCTTAGTCCCTCAATTGTTAAAACCGGATGTTTTCATCCCTTGAATTGATTTGGGTGGTTTTTTGCTGACATGGCATGGTTTAGACCATTGACCTTGCCACATCATTGTCCATCTCATCTCCCTCTTCTATCTCACGCCATCCCAACGCTTGACCCGACAGCTGGCAAATGGCAATGGACCGAGTGGCCATGCGCTCCGCGCCGCCGCACGCAGGGACCGGCTGGACTTGCTGGACGCGGCATCCGGAGCGTGTTGAATTGCGTAACTCTGTTTGTATTAATCACATCAGTGAAGTTACGGTGTATACGAGTACAACGAATGGATCAGCTCATCTACGTATCTAACAAAAAGCCTATCGAGGAGGCACGTTGTGCTAGACGTGCGCGGAGGTACGGCCTGAGACGTGCAGAGTGCGACACGGTTGCACCCTGCATGCACGCGTGGTGACTGAGTCTTTGTCCGGCCAACTGCGAGGTGCCGGAGTTAGGCACGATGGCACACCTCCGTCATTCTCCGGCCATCCACCAAAAGGCCGCTCTTCATTCCCCTATGTAGGCCAATAGACACGGAGGGGGACCACACACAGGCACAGGACCAGATTACCACAGCAGCGCGACGCCGTTGTCGCAAGGTAAGTAGTGTGCCTCGTCCTCAACCTCGTCGCGTGGGCTCCTTCCTCGGGCAGCACAAC
>NC_057814.1:638217100-638218075 GCF_018294505.1 Triticum aestivum
GGCGCGCAGGACCAACACTCCCGGGGGCTGAGCGACATGTGTCACCGCCTTCCTACAGCCTAAGTGCCAAGACAGAAGACTGACCTTTAGTCCCGGTTTCAGCCACCAACCGGGACAAAAGGGGCTGCGCCAATAGCGAGGACCTTTAGTCCCGGTTCGTGTCTGGAACCGGGACTAAAGGGGTCAGACGAACCGGGTCTCGTGCCTGCCAAGGCCCGGCCGGCGCTGTGGCCGCTTGAACCGGGACTGATGCACCCATTGGTCTCGGTTCGTAACAGGAACGGGACTAATTAATGCTTTGATCCGGCCAGAACCAAAGCCCTGTTTTCTACTAGTGAGAGGGTAGGCGATAAGTTCAACAATCTCTACTCCTAATGGACGACTTGGTGAATAGTCTTCGCGGTTTATTTTCGCTGGTTTTTTTGTCATCCTCCCACCTTCGGTTTTTTTCATCATTCCCCCACCTCCGTTAACTCGCAACCCTCCCGCAAAAAAACCCGTTCATAAAAAAAACCCTACGATCGATGCCTCCTGCCCACAGCAGATCGTTCTCCGCCGTTACCCTACAGTCCCGCACGACCTTGCCTCCTTGATACCACCTCGACATCCATCTCGCCGCCACCTCTTGCTCCGCCCCGCCGCCCGCCGCCCGCCGCCACCGTGCCTGCGCCGCCGTCCCCCGTATCGACTCCGCTGTCCGAATCCCGCCACCGCCGCGCCTGCGCCGCCGTCCCCAGTATCCACTCCACTGTCCGAATCACGCCGCCGCGCCCGTCTCACGGTCCGTGGCCGATGATCGCATCGACCGGGACTGCGTCCCTCCCCAAACGGCGGCCATGATGAAGGGCGCCGCTCGGCTATGGAGGCGGCGGAAGATGTAGGCGACGCCGGCGGCGACCGCTCCACCGGCCACCGCCCGGAAGCTGGTGTCATGGTCGAGCTGGGCGGAGTGGCGCTTCGCTTGCGACGCCGTCT
>NC_057814.1:638218392-638225492 GCF_018294505.1 Triticum aestivum
TATCAACTGAATGGTGAGAAATCTCTGACTGTTTCATTGGTGCAGACCGCGGAGTGGCGGAGCAGGGGCTGCCTCCCGATCCCCGTGGAGGTCACTGCGGCCCTCTTCGAGATAAGGCTGCGGGATCCCTTCTTCCGGTACGTTGTTTGGATGCACAGTTCCAACCTTTTTCTATTGTGTGTGGATTGATTTGAGACGAAGTTATATATGTGATAGAAAATTTTCCTCTAGGAATGGAGTGGCTTCAGATGATAAGCTGGAGTCGGACGAGATGCTCGCCTTGCTGTACAGTATGGCAATCATCAGGTGAGGAAATTCCTGGTGCTATTTTCGCCTGATGTGTGGAAATTGAATAGTACTGTTGATTTACTTAGGGAAAATGGGCCAGTGGTTCTATCACGGTGCCAAAGGAAAAACACCGCCTTTTATCAGTGTTAGAAATTTATGGTTTTTGGTCTACCCCATATTTAACTGCGCTCACAATTCACATCTCTGAGGCTAGGGGGTAGGGACCTTCTTATACTGTTTTTCCTGACCGACGGACTGACTCGCCGCGGGGCCAGCCCCTCCTCCGTGCCGGATAGCGCATGGGCTTGGAGGCCCCTCGGGGCTGCCGCCAGTGCGGGAGTCCTGTGTGGCCGTGCGGGCTGGGGACCGAGCGGCGGGGCCCGTGTGCGTTCCTGGCGAGGGCTTGCTGGGGCTGGCCGGGATCTGAGGTTGGTTGATATGTTCATGTAAAGAGTGACACTCCCTCCTTTTCCTTTTTATCCTCATCCCAGTTCACGTGCAGGGACTAGATTGCTGGCTAGATCTTCCTAACTCAACCACTTGATATTAAACTCTGTACGTGTATAGCTAGATTGCTTGCTAGATCTTGCTTTATAACTTATTCATTGCCTGCCATACAAAGGTTCCGGTTTTCAATTTTGTTTCAGATTTTAATTTTTGTTCTAGCTCTTTTTTGTACAGACAATGTGTATGCCGTTTAAACGATGATTATGACATTGCGAGGCCTGGTATAGATTGTATTTATTATTTATTTATTTCCAGTTTTGGTTAAGAGTTGTTACTTGATACACCTACGTGTTTTTCAATTGCAGGTCCATGATGCAGTTCTACCTCTCTACATGCTTTTATAATCATGTGTTTGTTTTAATTTGATTTTCTCATATATACATTGTAGGTGTTCCTATTTATGTTTCTTGCTGTCACAAAAACGCTATCTTGGTTGTTGCGAAATAATAAGGAGCGACAAACATTGCCGCTTCATTATGTGCTTATTCCATCATATGTAAATATTAAATTAATACGCGATCATCCCTCACAGTAAGTGACACCTTTTATTTCATATATCAGATGTATAATGCACAATCATCTCTCGCTGCACGTGAGGACCATCAAAAGGTTTGCTAAAGTTTAAAAAGTGCCCAATTGATAGGTCACGTCAGGATTGGGCGTGCATCTCCAGAACAGAAGGAGTGGAGTAGAAGGCATCAGGTATGTGGTTACGGCTTGCTGTGTTCGCCGGGCTCTCTCGAACAAGAATAAGATGTGTGCTACCATGAATTCCACATCTTGCCGCTTGTTGTTTAATGGTATTCACTTTGAGTAGTGATGCTGCGGCTATGTGGATTTGTCGGTGAATTGCCAGCTTTGATGTGTTCCGGTTGGTGATGAAGTGAGATGGTTTGTCGGTGCAGGTGTGAAGCATCCATTTGAGTATAGGAGTACCGATGAAATATGTGCTGAGGTGCTGAGGCTTAAGGGTGCACACAAGTCAACCAGCATCTGGCCCCATGACCTCAACAGTGACGGAGGCAGGTACACAGCCAACATTCACTTTCCTCTGAATTGGAACATATGCTTTCAACAATGAGGCTGGCCTGTGTGTGTGGTAGAAGTCCACGACGCTCAATCTCTCGTTGCTTCTTTCTCTAAATCCTCTACATGCGTGGTAGAAGTCGTTCGAGCATGCACAAATCAATACCAAAATTTACCTGTTTCTTTCTATATGTGTGTACAACTTTCTCTTTGAGGAGCGAGTAGGTGGAGCACAAGGGCGATTTGATACGCCAAATTCCCACTAAATTGCATAGTTAATGATTCAAATCTTAGCATCTCATAATGGATGTCCAATTACTTAAAACTAATTTTATTTGTATATGGAGTATGGCGATCTGTTGTAATGTACATATCGTTTTTCGTATATCATGACCTCTTTGTAATGTTTGCTTCGAGCACTTGTTTCTGCTATCCCTTGAAATGAACTTTCGGAAAACTAATTCGCCTTATTTTGAAATAGAGATATTAATTGTTGGGATCATATCCATGTACCATCATCTAAAACCCATGTATTCATGAGGTGTGGCGTTAATTTCGACTAATCTGCCCCATGGACGGAATCTCAAGACCATGATTGGCAGACCAACCCACATACAATTCCTTAGACTAACATCTACCCAAAGTTCATCTTCTGGTATGTCTCTGAACTTCTCTGATGACAATACTCTTAGTTGGTACGACATCAAGTTCCAAACCAATCCAAACTTGGCAGCACTACTTACCAATAAATTAAGATAACTTTTGCAAAAAGGTTTTGTCGTAATTTGTCATATCAAGATGAGTAGCACTATATTGTTTCCTAGCAGTAAGCTTTTGCCAGCTTGTTAGATTTGATCTGTATGAATACTTGATTAGTTCATTTTCATTTATAGCATTATAGATGTTCGCCTCTGCTACTCGATTTCCATAATGGAACATCTAGTTTAGGTGGGCCAAACAGCCGGTAAGCTTAAGAATTGGTGGTAAGCTCTTGCAAGAACTTGCAAGCTTCTTGTGTTAAATTTCATTTATGTGCCTGTATTTGTTCTTGAATCCTTGTTCTTTTTGTGTACATTATAAGGAGGTTGCAGTAACTCACAGCACTACAGTTTTCTTTCCTTGTACTTTGTAACATATAGCTGTACATAGTTACTGTTATTTGCGTTTTGATTAAAATGAGAACATAATTCTTATGATCTACAATGTCCATATAGTGTATCTCTTCTAGATGGAAAGGTGTACAGAAGGGATTTGTACCAATTGACCGGGTAGCAATTGAACAGGAAGAGGCGTAGTAAGGTAATCTATTGCTAACTACAGCTGGAATGCAAAATTTTATGCTGTAGATTAATATAAGTTGTTTTGTGTTACTAGGATAAAATAGTAGAAGAGCACTAGAGGATGCTTGAATGAATTGTAAAGCGGGATGAGAAGTGTCGCAAAAGAATCAATTCTGCTGGTATCGATTACGAGTGTCCAGCCCCTGTAAGTAACACTTGATGTTGTTCATTGATTTAATAAATTGATCTTACTTCATCATATTTGAATTAGCTCAGCAATTTGCCACATAATTGTAATTGTATTAAGAAAATTTCAACTTTTCGTTGACCTGGAGCAAAAGGCATGCAATTGTAGTGCCCTAGAGCCAAATTTGCATGTGTTAATGTGTAGGTCCTTGATTTTTATAGTACTGGTTGTTTATTCTTATCTACATCTGCTTACTGAAATAATTTATGTATTGGCACCAAGGTTCGTCGCAGGCTTTGCTTAACCATATTTTGAGTTGTGCTTCAATTGTTTTTTGTTTCATGCCGTATGTGGCAGTTACTCTCTGGAGATAAGTTGTACCGAATAAACAGTTCGTAATTGGTCACTACATTAGCTCCATGTAATCTCATGTAAAAATGCAGCTCCATCACCCGCTTGAAAGAGAGGAGAAGGGTTGCCTCCCGTCCGTCTCATCCCATCCCCTTGTGCCAGCCATGAAAGAGAGGAGGGAGAGCAGAAATGAGCGTGGTGGAATGCGCCGATGTTGGCCGGTTGAGGCATGGTCGACGTGTCAGTCAAGGGGTCCCTGCATTTGTGATATATGATGGTCGGCTCGCTGTGGCGGTCGGCCATGGAATAGTTGTGAGGGAGAGCACCCGTTTAGCGCCTCTCCGCATAGTTCTTCCTTCCCCTACCGCCGGTCAACAGTTCGATATCCTTGTCCAAGGCCGGCGTGTACAGTTTCAGCCTCGTTCCCATGGATGGCAAAGTCTGTCTTGTGATGATGCGCAGGTACACACATAGGCATACCAAAATCGTTATTGATTTATCCATACAGTTTCATGTCCAGATTGACATTTATTTGGGGAAGTGCTGTTGATTTATTTTATTCAGCGCCACGACTGTTCAGTGTTGATTTTGTGGGCAGGCGTTTTAGTGAGCTAGCAAGGGGGCGTAGTGGATCTGTCATCATTTTGTTTAAAATGGTTGAAAGATGTTCAACGTTGGCTCTATACTCAAGTCTGATATGTCTTGTATTTATTCTATAGTTAAGTACAGTAGTTTCAGATTCTTTTACAAGTGCTTCATGATTTTACCCTGTGTGCAGAAATCTTCTAAGTTGCCGCTGAAGGGAGAAGACATGGGGTCGGAAAAATGTTAAGATTGACTTGATGTGTGGTAAGGAAAAGCCAGTCGAAAAGTTTTTGATGCTTGAGCATTCACTACTCAGTTATTCTTTCAGGTACGCATAATCTTCCAAGTTATAATCAATTCCTTTTATTTGGGCACGCATAATGACCATTCCTCGGCATCAAGTTCTTCTGGTTAGTAATTAATACTCCCTTCCCATATGGATATTCATGATGGTTGTTCATTTTTTGGGATAGCTTACCAGGCTTATGCCTTGAAAACTGAGCTACCTCCATGATTATGCTTCTGGTCTCAGTAGAATTGTTGTTTCGCCAAAATTCAGATGCGAAGACACTAGTAGAAAACAGGGCTTAGGTCACAGGGCAGTTTTCACATTAGCCCCGATTCAGTCACGAACCGGGACTAATGTGAGCATTGGTCCCGGTTCGTGAGCCCAGGGGGCCGGCCGGGGCCTCGTGGGCATTGGTCCCGGTTCGTATGGACCCTTTGGTCCCGGTTGGTGGTACAAACCGGGACCAATGCCCACGCTCCTGGCCCACCACCCTTTAGTCCCGGTTCATACCACAAACCGGGACTAAAGGGCTGGTCCTAGTTGCGGCCAGTGTTTAGTCCCACCTCGCCAACCGAAGGGGGCTCACACTAGTTTATAAACCCGTCCTTCTCTGCCTTTTAAAGTGAAAATAGATGCCCTTATACAGGGAATTTGACCTAAATTCACAGTAAATTTCACAGAAATTTATTATGAATTTAGGTTGAATTTTCTCTATAAGCGCATCTATTTTCATTTTTTTTATATTTATAAAATAAATAAACCTTAATAAAATAAATAAAACTAAATAAACCTTAATAAAATAAAATAAAATAAACTATAGTAACTACAATAAATAAACATTAATAAATTAAGTAAAAATAGCTGCAGTAAAATAAATAAAAATAGCAGTAGTAAAATAAATAAAAATAACAGCAGTAAAATAAATAAAAATAAAATGCGTTTGGAAGAGATTGTCCGTTTTGTACACGAAGTGCATCCAGTTTATGCCGTAACCCTCTCAACTTTTTTGCACATGCTATGTGGATGAAATGATGATATCATGCCAACTTTCAACCTTTTCAGAGTTCATTTGAAATGCTTTTCAATTTTAGGGTCTTATAGCTCAAAATAATTAGTAAATGCATGAAAAATAACAAATGAAGTCAGAAAGGATTGAAAAATGATGATGTGGCTTTGAATGGTGCATTTTGAACACACAAAAAGTCAGGAGATCAAATAAGGTTTCAAAAATGAAATCCCTTTGTAACAGACGAGTTTCCGGATGAAATCCTGATACTTTGAAAGAGATTGTCCGTTTTGTACACAAAGTGCATCCAGTTTTTGCCGTAACCCTCTCAACTTTCTTGCACATGCTATGTGGATGAAATGATGATATCATGCCAACTTTCAACCTTTTCAGAGTTCATTTGAAATGCTTTTCAATTTTAGGGTCTTATAGCTCAAAATAATTAGTAAATGCATGAAAAATAACAAATGAAGTCAGAAAGGATTGACAAATGATGATGTGGCTTTGAATGGTGCATTTTGAACACACAAAAAGTCAGGAGTTCAAATAAGTTTTAAAAAATGAAATCCCTTTGTAACAGACGAGTTTCCGGATGAAATCCTGATACTTTGAAAGAGATTGTCCGTTTTGTAACATGCCATTGGTGGCACGAACCGGGACCAATTCCACCCTTTGGTCCCTGTTGGTGCCACGAACCGGTACTAATGAGGCTGTGGCCCCACGAGCACCTTTAGTACCTGTTCGTGGCAGGAACCGGTACTATAGTTTCTTACTAGCTAAGCAGTTTTTTAGTCCCACCTCACTAGCTGAGAGGCACTAGGAGCGGTTTATAAGCCCTGAGTGCAGAGACAATGAAGAAGAGGCGCAATGGTCACGTTGCTTAGCTTCAAGCCTTGAGGAATAAGGTAGACTGCATCGAGCTATGTGCAGTGCAGTCTACACTATTCCGAAAGGCTTGAAGCAAATCAACGCGCATTGCGCCTCTTTTTTATTTTTAATCATTAAAAGCAAAAAGAATTTCCATAAAGAACTTTTTTTGATAGAAACTTTAATAGCAGAAAGAATTATCATAAAGTAAAATAAATAAGTAATTAGAAACAAAATAAATTAAAATAAATAAGTGTTTTGTTGTAAGTAGAAATAAAACAAAATAAATATAGCAAAAAAGAAAATAAAAAAACTAAATACAGCAAAAAGAATTTTCATAAAGAACTAATGGCACTAATAGAAAGTTTATATGTTTTCTAAAACTAATGGCACTAACAGACAGTTTATAATTTTGCTGACCTAAAAGCAAAAAGAATTAAAAAATAAAGCAAAAAACAAAAGAAAATAAATAATGCAAAAAATTTAAAAAACTGCCACCTATTCGGCAACCACGGCCTGAATACGACTAGAAACCCAACCTGGGCCAGGATTCAGGCCCGCAGAAGGCCTAATAGGCCAACAGACAGCACAGTGTGACATTAGGCCCGTAAGCCTGCACTTGAGAGGATCTCGAGAGGGCAGCCGCAGTGGAGCTTATAAACCACTCCGAGCCCCTCTCAACTAGCGAGGTGGGACTAAACTTTTGGCCGCGGG
>NC_057814.1:638229220-638230126 GCF_018294505.1 Triticum aestivum
ATCATTATGGTCCTCCATACGTGCCACTAGTGCACGTGTTGAACTACGGTAACTACTATGGAGATACCCTGGTAAGATTTCTTACTATTACGACATCCGTGCATATTTTGCATAGTTCTAAAACTAGTGCATTATCATTGCTAACTATGAAGTTATTACTATGTTTTTCAACAGATAATCCCAGAGGATTGTGTGCCTCATTTGATGTATCAGAATGGTAGGCTTGATGTTTTGAATATACAACCAGGTCATCCTACGAATCTCAACTGTCCATACCGGATTTCTAAAAGAAGTGGAGACATGCAAATCAAAGAATGGAAAAAATGTATGGACAGTCGCAAGGAGCTTCTTGGAAGCAAAAGGAAGCGAGGCGCAAGAATTGGAGACAGGATGATCTCCATTCTCCATAATGGAGAGTCAGGGTCTATATTGTTTTATGCTATTTTACTTTAAAGAGGGTATTTCGGTCCTACCTAATACTGATGATCATGTGCTAAGAACAATTAAGTAGGGTTGGTTCGATGACTGTGAGGATGATGACCGTATGACTTGTTATTAATAACGAGTAGAAGTTGTATGATGATGATTAGTAGGACTTGTTATTATATATGATGATGCATGATGCGTGCATGAAGAGTTATTATATATCAGCGGGTGAAATGAACATGGATTGGATTGAAGTGAAGGCAACATGCATGTGGTGCGTGTCGAAAGTAGTACAATCCAAACTTGATCAAGTCCGGATTAGTATTACTTTCG
This sequence comes from Triticum aestivum, assembly GCF_018294505.1. Lineage (NCBI taxonomy): Eukaryota > Viridiplantae > Streptophyta > Magnoliopsida > Poales > Poaceae > Triticum > Triticum aestivum. The sequence continues at coordinate 638,229,980 of NC_057814.1, forward strand.
ACATGCACCACATGTTGCCTTCACTTCAATCTAAGCCATGTTTAGGCATAGCAGTACGTATCGTTGGTAAACCAAGCACGGAGATATAAGAGAGGACACTTCTCTCTAATAGCTACCTAATAACAACCTAAATTAACCCCCCAAAAC
>NC_057814.1:638230203-638233023 GCF_018294505.1 Triticum aestivum
AACCTCAGCTCCTGCCAGGTGCTGACGCGTGGATGCCTATTGGTCCCGGTTGGTGGCACCAACCGGGACCAAAGGCCCTCCTGCCTGGGCTCCCCGCACTGGCCACGTGGACGGCCTTTAGTCCCGGTTCGTGTAAGAACCGGGACTAAAGGGCTAGGGCATTAGTAACGACCCTTTAGTCCCGGTTCCTGAACCGGGACTAAAGGCCCTTATGAACCGGGGTAAAAGCCCCTTTTCCTACTAGTGAGAGGAGTTCCTGATACTAGATGAACATACCAGCCTACTTGCCTACAACCAAGGTAGAATTATCAGCGGAGACACCACAGTCAGAGCTGGTGACTGAAGAAAGCCTGCAGATAGCTACCATCAATGTCTTTTTTTTAGCCAGGATCTTGCACGTGACCGTTGTTTTCGAAGCCTTATCTGCAGTTGAGAATATAAGGTGAGAAGACGCAGGTGCACGATACATTGGATACTACAAAGTAGACACGTTTCTACAAAGGACATGGCAGAATATCTATACCATAGTTGAAGCAAAGCACCCTATATCCATGAAAATAAATAGTATACGGATTCCGGCGTCAAGGTAGAAAATGAGACAATAACATTTGATGAATATTCAAGTTCTTGGTAGAAAGTAGGAGTGCTTATGAGGGGTGCTGCTATAAGGGGATGGCGGTAATCAGAAGAAATTTGCAATTTGGTGAAATAACTACCTCATAGAAGAGTTAATTGGTTTCGATGTAGGAAAAATCTGCAGGCTGGTTAAGCTTTGATGTATAAATAGTAGCACTTCGCTTTGTGTAAAAAAAAGTTCTTGCTAAGGTTATTCAATGGGCTAAGTTTTCTAAACAGTGTTGTCTTGATATTACAGTACTAAAATCTCGAGAATCCTTGATGGACCAAGGCAAGTAGTGTTTGTAATGACTTGGTTTATGATAGTCAGTGCCATCAAATATTTTAAACTTGCTCATATCATGACATCCACAATAATTGAACTATCCTGCTTACAATGCTTCACACAAATAGATAAAAAAATTATAAGTTTTCTTATCAGAAACAGAAAAATTACACCACCATATGTGTGGAGTGTGTTGTAGTGCTCCACAAAAATATTTTTCCATGACTCCTGAAAACTTTCAAGGATAGAGCAAATTGCCCACAACAATTTCCATGAAATTCCTTCTATTGTGGTGGCAAGTATAATACTTAATCCTGAAAAATATTATTTTGTGTATAATCGAACACTTAAATAACTGACTGAGGGAATTTGAGAGGATGGAGAAGATGGGGGCACAATAGGGAAATGGATGGAGCGAAAGAAAGAAGAGAGTGGAGATGAGAGACAGGGTGAGAAAGAGGGTCTTTACATTAAAAAAAGGTCGACAATGATGGGTAAGCATGATTAGTACGAGGGTAAAGTATATATCATAGAACCATTGTCATATACAAGGAGCCCGTAGCAACGCACGGGCATTATACTAGTATGTGCTAATGTACGTGTAAAAGTTAACACTATGCGGTGCAAAAAGAGAAATTACCAACGGGGACACCGGTGAAGATCTGTCCTAGGACAAGTAGACGAAGCAGTCTACGTTAAACGTGTCAGAAGGTCAATGACTGCACCTTGCCGCGTTCGAAATCCAATCAAGTAACGCATCTTGGTCTTTTCTTCCCTCTTGTCGATTATTAACGACGTAGCTGATGGTGGGCCCAAGAACAGGGCGGCCCAGCGGTACGTCCATACCTGGTGGGCTGAACACGGCAAGGGCCCAGCGACCGTGGACCTGGAACGAGCGCGCCGGTCGGTTCGACGTTTGATTAGTACCACACCGGTGGCTGAGAAACGTATCTAGCGGTTTAAAAATCCTGGTACTGAGTTATTCATCGCCGAGGAAAGCATTCATGCACCAGCTATGCTAGCTAGCTGGTTGAACAGGTCTGCTGAGGCACCACCGATGACGGTTATTCATGAGCCAGCTATGCTAGCTAACCTGGCCGCACAGGTCTGCCGAGGTGAAAAGCATTCACTGGCGTAGCTAACCAGTGATGTAAGTCTTTTTTAAATCAAATCCCTACCACCGCTGTTTTTATTTTAGATTTTTTTCCTTCCTTGTACAAAAAGATTAAACGGCGAGATGCTCTTAGCACGGTATGCAGGTAGTTTTTTTTTCTTTGTGAAAATAAGGTATGCATGTTTTACTATTTTGCCGCATCTAACAAAAATGCAGTCATCCATCCCACCACACATACCCAATCAACACGTTTGTACAAATTTTCTCAACCATTTTGGTTTCATAATATCTGAACATTGAAGTAGAGCTCATGTTTGTACTTTGCTATTTTCTGTTTCATTTGTCCTCCTTCTCGTGGAGCAGAGGAGGCGGCCGGGAAAGTTGCGCGGTCGGCCGGGCAGGGGCGATGTCAGCCGGCAGGAAGAGCATGTCGCTAGGGGGAAGAGTAGGCCGGCTGGGGCAACATCGGAGTCTATAGGAGTCAGGTGCAGTGCCCGGCAGCGACCAAACAATGACTGGCAACTACGACGATGTGGGGAGTGGAGAATAGAGGCGAGAGTATGCGAGAAAGGGAACAAAGTGATGACCTAAAGCAGAGTTGGCGTTTGTACTTTGCTACCTTTTTGTTCATTTGTCCTCCCTCTCGCGAAGCAGAGGAGGCGGTCGGGGCAATGGCGTGGTTGGCAGGGCAGGGACGATGTCGGCCGGTAGGAGGGGGCGCCGCCAGGGGGAGTCATCGGCCAGCTGGGGCGGCATAGGCAACGATAGGAGCCTGTCGCAGGGGCCGGTGGCGACCAGATGATGA
>NC_057814.1:638234163-638234961 GCF_018294505.1 Triticum aestivum
GTGTTAATTTTTATGGGATAATTCAACCACAACAATTTTTGTAATTTGTTCTGAATTTAAAAAATGTAAACACGGTCTAAAAAATGAAACTTGGCATGGTCATTATATGACAACTCGAAACTGTGGTTATAATTTCAAAGTGTTGCACAAATGTTTTCATATATGTTCCTTAGAAACCAAAGGGATCTCCATGGGATATTTGAAGTTTCGAAGGTCTGAAGCATGATCCGGTTTGGAGAGAGATGGTATAGCGTTGTCGTTTATTTGACTACAAAAGTTTGTATACATGGGCTTTTCTGTTTCAATATTTTTAGTGTGCATATGTCTTTCTTGAAAGAAGTTGCAAAATTCAAACACAACAACTCTCCGTTAATGGATTTTAAATTTTAAATAAGTTATATAGATGCTTGCACTACAGGCGAGCATGGAGAGATATGAGTGCTACCACTATGTGCAACTTTAGCGGCGTGCTAGAAAGCGTACACGCTACAAATGAATGGGGCCGGACGCGTGCCTGTTCCTGGTGTTGGGGAACACAGTATTTCAAAAGAAAAAATCTGCGATCACGCAAGATCTGTCTAGGAGATGCATAGCAACGAGAGAGGAGAGTGTGTCCACGTACCCTCGTAGACCGAAAGCGAAAGCGTTTAGTAACGCTGTTGATGTAGTCGAACATCTTCGCGATTCAACCGATCCAAGCACCGAACGTACGGCACCTCCGCGTTCAGCACATGTTCAGCTAGATGACGTCCCTCGAGCTCTTGATCCAGTTGAGGCCGAGGGAGAGTTCTGTCAGCA
>NC_057814.1:638237772-638241205 GCF_018294505.1 Triticum aestivum
TGGTGTTCCAGGTGGCGTGAGTTGCGAAACTATTCCGCATTGTTTTAAATGAAGATCAAACTCGTAACTCAAATATTCTCCTCCATGATCAGATCGTAGAAACTTTATTTTCTTGTTATGATGATTTTCCACTTCACTCTGTAATTCTTTGAACTTTTCAAGTGTTTCAGACTTATGTTTCATTAAGTAGATATACCCATATCTGCTCAAATCATCTGTGAAGGTCAGAAAATAACGATACCCGCCGCGAGCTTCAACACTCATTGGACCGCATAAATCAGTATGTATTATTTCCAATAAGTCAGTTGCTCCCTCCATTGTTCCGGAGAACGGAGTCTTAGTCGTCTTGCCCATGAGGCATAGTTCGCAAGCATCAAGTGATTCCAAAACTCCATCAGCATGGAGTTTCTTCATGCGCTTTACACCAATATATATGACCTAAACGGCAGTGCCACAAATAAGTTGCACTATCATTATTAACCTTGCATCTTTTGGCTTAAATATTATGAACATGTGAATCAGTACGATCGAGATTCAACAAATATAGACCACTCATCAAGGGTGCATGACCATAAAAGATATTACTCATATAAATAGAACAACCATTATTCTCTGATTTAAATAAATAACCGTCTCACATCAAACAAGATCCAGATATAATGTTCATGCTCAACACTGGTGCCAAATAATGATTATTCAGATCTAAAACTAATCGCGAAGGTAGATGTAGAGGTAGCGTGCTGACGGCGATCGACTTTGGAACCATTTCCCACGCGTATCGTCACCTCGTCCTTAGCCAATCTTCGTTTAATCCGTAGCCCCTGTTTCGAGTTGCAAATATGAGCAACAGAACCATTATCAAATAGCCAGGTGCTACTATGAGTATTAGTAAGGTACACATCAATAATGTATATCAAATATACCTTTCACTTTGCCATCCTTCTTATCCGCCAAATACTTGGGGCAGTTCCGCTTCCAGTGACCAGTCCCTTTGCAGTAGAAGCACTCAGTCTCAAGCTTAGGTCCAGACTTGGGCTTCTTCACTTGAGCAGCAACTTGTTTGTCATTCTTCTTGAAGTTCTCCTTCTTCCCTTTGCCCTTTTTCTTGAAACTAGTGGTCTTGTTAACCATCAACACTTGATGCTCCTTCTTGATTTCTACCTCCGCAGCCTTTAGCATCGCGAAGAGCTCGGGGATTTTCTTATCCATCCCTTGCATATTATAGTTCATCACGAAGCTTTTGTAGTTTGGTGGCAGTGATTGAAGAACTCTGTCAATGACACTATCATCATGAAGATTAACTCCCAGTTGAGTCAATTGGTTGTGGTACCCAGACATTCTGAGTATATGTTCACTGACAGAACTATTCTCCTCCATCTTGCAGCTATACAAGTTGTTGGAGACTTCATATCTCTCAATACGGGCATTTGCTTGAAATATTAACTTCAACTCCTGGAACATCGCATATGCTCCATGACGTTGAACACGTCATTGAAGTCCCGGTTCTAAGCCGTAAAGCATGGCACACTGAACTATCGAGTAGTCATCATCTTTGCTCTGCCAGACGTTCACAACGCCCGGAGTTGCTCTTGCAGCGGGTTTTGCACCTAGCGGTGCTTCCAGGACGTAATTCTTCTATGTAGCAATGATCACGTTACGGACCCAGTCCGTGTAGTTGCTACCATTTTCTTTCAACTTAGCTTTCTAGGAACGCATTAAAATTCAAAGGAACGGTAGCACGGGCCATTGATTTACAACAACATAGAAATGCAAAAACTATCAGGTACTAAGTTCGTGATAAATTAAAGTTCAATTAATCATATTACTTAAGAAGTCCCACTTAGGTAGACATCCCTCTAGTCATCTAAATGATCATGTGATCCATATCAACTAAACCATGTCCGATCATCACGTGAGATGTAGTAGTTTTCAATGGTGAACATCTCTATGTTGATCATATCTACTATATGATTCACATTCGACCTTTCGGTCTCAGTATTCCGAGGCCATATCTGCATATGGTAGGCTCGTCAAGTTTAAACCGAGTATTCTGCGTGTGCAAAACTAGCTTGCACCCGTTGTATGTGAACGTAGAGCTTATCACACCCGATCATCACGTGGTGTCTCGGCACGACGAACTGTAGCAACCGTGCATACTCAGGGAGAACACTTGTACCTTTAAATTTAGTGAGAGATCATCTTATAATGCTACCGCCGTACTAAGCAAAATAAGATGCATAAAAGATAAACATCATATGAAATCAAAATAAGTGATATGATATGGCAATCATCATCTTGTGCATTTGATCTCCATCTCCAAAGCACCATCATGATCACCATCGTCACCGGCTTGACATCTTGATCTCCATCGTAGCATCGTTATCGTCTCGCCAACTATTGCTTCTACGACTATCGCTATGGCTTAGTGATAAAGTAAAGCAATTACATGCTGATTGCATTTCATACAATAAAGCGACAACCATAAGGCTCCTGCCAGTTGTCGATAACTTCTAGAAAACATGATCATCTCATACAAAAATTTATATCTCATCACGTCATCACCACATCACATCACAACATGCCCTGCCAAAACAAGTTAGACGTCCTCTACTTTGTTGTTGCAAGTTTTATGTGGCTGCTACGGGCTTAGCAAGAACCGTTCTTACCTACGCGTAAAAACCACAACGATTTTTTCTCAAGTGTGTTGTTTTAACCTTCAACAAGGACTGGGCATAGTCAAACTCGATTCAACTAAAGTTGGAGAAACAGACACCCACTAGCCACCTGTGTGCGAAGCACGTCGGTAGGACGAGTCTCATGAACGCGGTCATCTAATGTCGGTCTGGGCCGCTTCATCCAACAATACCGCCGAATCAAAGACGTTGCTGGTAAGCAGTATGACTATTATCGCCCACAACTCATTCTGTTCTACTCGTGCATATAACATCTATGTGACGGCCGGATCATTAAGCTACAGTAATCCCGTGCTAATGATGCCGCGTCACCACGGTCACTGTTGTTAACCTCGCGATTATTCGAAACCATTTCAAAATTCAAATTCAAAATAATGTCAACAATAAAAAATTTCAAAAGTTAAAACAAAAATGTTCAGGAGGTGCCATAATTTGCATATGTAAGTATGGTGCAATAAAAACATTTTTATAAAATGCCTAGATATTTTATATTGGATGGAAACAACAAAACAATTAAATAAAAAAAGCAGAACCTAACTAACAAAAAAAAGCCTGCCCCTTCCCCCCCCCACTAGGCCTCGGCCCAGCTGGCCATCGGGCCAACCAGGCTGGCCCACCCGCGCCTACTAACCCCCCACCCCCGAAACCCTAGCGCACACACCCCACTCCCCCCACATTCCCCTCTCTCCCACATCTCCTCCCGATCCCTGTTGGCGCCGTCCCCGCCGCCTCACCGCCTC
>NC_057814.1:638242550-638243858 GCF_018294505.1 Triticum aestivum
GCGTAAATAAAAAGTAGGGGCTGTTTAGATAAAGAAGCAATAAAATTAGTTTTAGTAGAGAGCTTTTTGTCACGAGAAAGTTATTTGTCCAAGGCAATCGATAACTAGACCGGTAATCACTATTGCAATTTTATTTGAGGGAGATACATAAGCTAACATATTTTCTCTTCTTGGATCATATGCACTTATGATTGGAACTCTAGCAAGCATCTGCAACTACTACAGATCATTAAGGTAAAACTCAACCATAGCATTAAAGTATCAAGTCCCCTTTATCCCATACGCAAACAACCTACTTACTCGGGTCTGTGCTTTTGTCCACTCACGCCACCCACCATAAGCAAATCATGAACATATTGGAAACCCTAGAGCGGGGATCCCTCACGCTTGCGCGACACGGAGAGCACCATAGGACAGCACCAATAATAAAACATGCAACTCAAACCAATCACGATCATCAATTAACCCATAGGACAAAACGGATCTACTCAAACATCATAGGATAGCCATACATCATTTGGAAATAATATATAGCGTTGAGCACCATGTTTAAGTAGAGATTACAGCGGGTAAAAGAGAGGTTACACTGCTGCACAGAGGGGGGAAGAGTTGGTGATGAAGGCGGTGAAGTTGTTGGTGAAGATTGCGGTGATGATGATGTTCCCCGGCAGCGCTCCGACGCCACTAGAAGCAAGGGGGAGATAGCCCCCTTCTTCTTTTTCTTCTTTGGCCTCCTCCCTAGATGGGAGAAGGGTTTACCCTCTGGTCCTTGGCTCCCATGGCGTGGGAGGGGCGAGAGCCCCTCCAAGATTGGATCTATCTCTCTGTTTCTGCGTTCCCAGATTCTGCCCCTTCATCGTTTCTTTTATATCCGGAGATCTGTAACTCCGATTGGGGTTAATCGTTCGCCTAGATTTTTCTCATAAAATTAGCTTTCTTGCGGCAAAAGAAGAGCGTTAACCGCCTTACGGGTGGCCCACGAGGGTGCCGGGCGCGCCCAGGGGGGAGGGCGCGGCCCCCTATCTTGTGGCCACCTCGGGCACCGTTTCGCGTTGATTTTACTTCCCAAAAATCACAAATATTCCAAAATAATTCTCCATCCGTTTTTATCCCGTTTGGACTCCGTTTGATATTGGGTTTCTGCGAAACATAAAACATGCAACAAACAAGAACTGGCACTGGGCACTAGATCAATATGTCAGTCCCAAAAATAGTATAAAAAGTTGCCAAAAGTATATGAAAGTTGAATAATATTGGCATGGAACAATCAAAAATTATAGATACGATGGAGATGTATCAGCATCCCCA
>NC_057814.1:638243931-638261778 GCF_018294505.1 Triticum aestivum
GCTTAATTCCTGCTCGTCCTCGAGTAGGTAAATGATAAAAAAATTTGATGTGGAATGCTATCTAGCATAATCTTGATCATATGTCTAATCATGGCATGAATATTAAGACACGAGTGATTCAAAGCAATAGTCTATCATTTGACATAAAAACAATAATACTTCGAGCGTACTAATAAAGCAATCATGGATTTTCAAAACAACATGGCCAAAGCAAGATTATCACTACAAAATCATATAGTTTGGCCATGCTTCATTTTCGTCACACAAAATGCTCCCATCATGCACAACCCCGATGACAAGCCGAGCAATTGGTTCATACTTTTTAACGCGCTTCAGCCTTTTCAACCCTCGCGCAATACATGAGCGCAAGCCATGGATATGGCACTATGGGTGGAATAGAATACGATGGTGGAGGTTATGTGGAGAAGACAAAAAGGCAGAAATTCTCACATCGACGCGGCTAATCAACGGGCTATGGAGATGCCCATCAACTGATGTCAATGCGAGGAGTAGGGATTGCCATGCAACGGATGCACTAGAGCTATAAGTGTATGAAAGCTCAAACTGAAAACTAAGTGGGTGTGCATCCAACTTGCTTGCTCATGAAGACCTAGGGCATTTGAGGAAGCCCATTGTAGGAATATACAAGCCAAGTTCTATAATGAAAATTCCCACTAGTATATGAAAGTGACAACATAAGAGACTCTTTATATGAAGAACATGGTGCTACTTTGAAGCACAAGTGTGGAAAAAGGATAGTAACATTGCCCCTTTTCTTTTTTTTTTCTTTTTTCTTTTTTTTTGCGGGCTTCTTTGGCCCCTTTTTTATTTAGGCTTCTTTGCCCTATCTCCCTTTTTTTCTTTTTTTTTCTTTTTTTAGGGGGCAATGCTCTATAATGATGATCATCACACTTTTATTTACTTACAACTCGATATTACAACTCGATACAACAACAAAGATATGACTCTATATGAATGCCTCCGGCGGTGTACCGGGATGTGCAATGATCTAGCGTAGCAATGACATCAAAAAACGGACAAGCCATGAAAACATCATGCTAGCTATCTTACGATCGTGCAAAGCAATATGACAATGAATGCTCAAGTCATGTATATGATGATGACGGAAGTTGCATGGCAATATATCTCGGAATGGCTATGGAAATGCCATGATAGGTAGGTATGGTGGCTGTTTTGAGGAAGATATAAGGAGGCTTATGTGTGATAGAGCCTATCATATCACGGGGTTTGGATGCACCAGCGAAGTTTGCCCCAACTCTCGAGGTTAGAAAGGGCAATGTACGGTACCGAAGAGGCTAGCAATGATGGAAAGGTAAAATTGCGTATAATCCATGGACTCACATTAGTCATAAAGAACTCATATACTTATTGCAAAAGTTTATTAGCCCTCGAAGCAAAGTACTACTACTCTTGCCCCTAGGGGGATAGATTGGTAGGAAAAGACCATCGTTCGTCCCCGACCGCCACTCATAAGGAAGACAATCAAAGAAACACCCCATGCTTCAAATTTGTCACACAACGGTTACCATACATGCATGCTACGGGACTTGCAAACCTCAACACAAGTGTCTTTACAAACCACAACCACCCACTAGCATGACTCTAATATCACCATCTTTATATCGCAAAACTATTGCAAGGAATCAAACATATCATATTCAGCGATCTACAAGTTTACGTAGGATTCTATGACTAACTATGTGAATGATCAATTCCTGTCATCTCTCTGAATAGATATAAGTGAAGCAAGAGAGTTTAATTCTTTCTACAAAAGATATGCCCACGCTCTAACAAATATAAGTGAAGCAAAAGAGCATTCTACAAATGGCGGTTTTCTATGTAAAGAGAAACAGGCAATCCAAACTTCAAAAGATATAAGTGAAGCACATGAAGCATTCTATAAAGCCATACTCAAAAAATTTAAGTGAAGTGCAAAGAGCATTCTATAAATCAACCAAGGACTATCTCATACCAGCATGGTGCATAAAAAAAATGAAAACTAAATGCAAAAGACGCTCCAAGACTTGCACATATCGCATGAACAAAACGAATACGAAAACATACCGATACTTGTTGAAGAAAGAGGGGATGCCTTCCGGGTCATCCCCAAGCTTAGACGCTTGAGTCTCCTTGAATATTTACTTGGGGTGCCTTGGGCATCCCCAAGCTTGATCTCTTGCCTCTCTTCCTTTTCCACATATCGAGACCTCCTCGATCAAACACTTCATCCACACAAAACTTCAACAGAAAACTCTGTAAGATCTATTAGTATAATAAAGCAAATCACTACTCTAGGTACTTTTTCACACCAATTCATATTTTGTTTTTGCATTGTGTCTACTGTAATATAGCTCTTCCATGGCTTAATGGACTGATAGAAATTGATAGCTTCATCAAAACAAGCAAACTGTGCATCAAAAACAGAATCTGTCAAAAACAGAACAGTCTGTAGCAATCTGAACATCCACAATACTTATGTTACCCCAAAAATTCTACCAAAATTAGGAAACATAAAAAATTTGTACAGAAATACGGTGCAAAAGGAATCAGAACCATTTGACGTTCCAGTTAAAAATGTAAAATCGCGCACTACAGCCAATGTTTCTGTCCTGCACTGTACAAACCAACAAGCATTGTAAACATCCTAAAGGCAAACCTTGGCACATTATTTTTATAATACAAAGGAATTGTACAAGGGGATAATTATTTTCGATTAAAAGTTTCTGTAATTAAGATTCACAAAGTTTCCATGAGCATGAACAAAGTTCAAGGAGCTCTCCCACTTCAACAATGCTTCTCTTTCTCACTTTCACTTTCCTTTTTGAAAAGTTTTGGGTTCCCCTCTTTATTTTTTTTGTTTTTAGACTTTATAAAAGCAATCAACAGAAATAAATGACTCTCTAAAAATTCCGGGTTGTCTCCCTGGCAGCGCTTTCTTTAAAGCCATTAAGCTAGGCATATAGTGCTCAAGTAATGAATCCCCCCGGATCCCAAGGTATATCAAAGCCAATTTTAATTAACAATGATTTGTAATTTAGTAGTGAGCACAAAGTAACATATATCAAGCAACAATGAAGTCTAACTCTCTTCCTATGCATCGGCATGTCATAAAAGAACAATTCATGCACACAAAGTAAGGGCCAATGCATAGTATAAGCAGTTTCTTGCAATTTTATCATATTGGAAACATAGAGAGGTGGAGATATAGTTCCTCTCTCATAATAATTGCAAGTAGGAGCAGCAAGCACATGCATATTATATCTATCAAAATCATCATGTGCAACGGTAAAAGGCAACCCATCAATATAATCCTTAGTAAGCACAAACTTCTCCGATATAGTGTAGTTGGGAGAATTCAAAAAGATAATAGAACTATCATGCGTGGGTGCAATAGCAACAATTTCATGTTTAACATAAGGAACTATAGCAAGTTCATCTCCATAAGCATAATTCATATTGGCATCTTGGCCACAAGCATAGCAAGCATCATCAAAAAGGGGTAATTCAAGAGAATCAACGGGATCATAACAATCATCATAGCAATCATCCTTCGGTAAGCACGAAGGGAAATTAAACAATGTATGAGTTGAAGAGTTACTCTAATTAGAAGGAGGGCACGGGTAGCTAATCCGCTCTTCCTCCTTTTGTTCTTCGCTCTCCTCATCATCTTTTTCATCCAATGAGCTCACAGTTTCATCAATTTCTTCTCCCATAGCTTCCTGCAAAATATTAGTCTCTTCTTGGACAGCGGAGACTTTCTCAATAAATGCATCAATATGGTAATTGTATTCATAATTTTTATAGCAATATCTAAGTATAGCAAGATTTTCAGGTCTATAAACTGATTCATCAAACTCTTTAAACATAGATTCAATCTCATAAGCACCCATAAAAGCAACAAATTCTTCTATTTGTTCCACATCATAGTAATCATATCTACCATTAGCATAAGAAGCTAAGGTTTCATTATCATTGAATTTGCATGAAAAGGGAAGGTGTGGAGCCTTCATCCTAGAGCAACAAGTATAATCATGTACCAGCATAGTTGACGAGCATACGAACGCAACATAGAAATTTGATCCCATAATAGTTTCCCTTTTTGTGTCAAGCGATAATCCCTAAAGTATTCACGTTGATCCAACGTGTCTTCCATAACAAAGTTGAATGGGTTTTCTCAGGATTATCAAAGTAGTACATAATTTCTGTCACATAACGAGCATCGAGGGTTTTAGGAGGTTCCCCATATCCATGAGTAGCAAGTACACCTAATTTTTTTGGTATTTCGTGTTCCATATCCATAACTAAAGATAGAGAACAACTTAGAATAGCAAATAAAAATTACTTAGTGATAAAGCAAACAAGCACACACGAGAATATTCACCCCACGCTATGACACCCCGGCAAGGGCGCCAGAAAAAGGTCTTGATGACCCGCAAGTATACGGGATAGTTGTAGCCTCTTTTGATAAGTAAGAGTGTTTAACCCAAAGAGGAGCTAAAGGTAGAACAAATATTCTCTCAAGTCCTATCTGCCACTGATACGAATCTACGCACACTTAGTGTTCGCTTTACCTAGAACAAGAATGAAACAAGAAGTACTTTGTAGGTGTGATAGGATAGGTTTGCAAGAATATAAAGAACGCGTAAATAAAAGTAGGGGCTGTTTAGATAAAGAAGAAATAAAGTTAGTTTTAGTAGAGAGCTTTTTGTCACGAGAAAGTTATTTGTCCAAGGCAATCGATAACTAGACGGGTAAACACTATTGCAATTTTATTTGAGGGAGAGGCATAAGCTAACATACTTTCTCTTCTTGGATCATATGCACTTATGATTGGAACTCTAGCAAGCATCCGCAACTACTAAATATCATTAAGGTAAAACCCAACCATAGCATTAAAGTATCAAGTCCCCTTTATCCCATACGCAAACAACCTACTTACTCGGGTATGTGCTTCTGTTCACTCACGCCACCCACCATAATCAAATCATGAAGATATTGCAAACCCTACAGCGGGGATCCCTCACGACATCATAGGATAGCCATACATCATTGGGAAATAATATATAGCGTTGAGCACCATGTTTAAGTAGAGATTACAGCGGGTAAAAGAGAGGTTACACCGCTGCATAGAGGGGGGAAGAGTTGGTGATGAAGGCGGTGAAGTTGTTGGTGAAGATCGCGGTGATGATGATGGCCCTCGGCAGCGCTCCGGCGCCACCGGAAGCAAGGGGGAGAGAGCCCCCTCTTCTTCTTCTTCCTTGGCCTCCTCCCTAGATGGGAGAAGGGTTTCCCCTCTGGTCCTTGGCTCCCATGGCGTGGGTGGGGCGAGAGCCCCTCCGAGATTGGATCTATCTCTCTGTTTCTGCGTTCCCAGATTCTGCCCCTTCACCGTTTCTTTTATATCCGGAGATCCGTAACTCTGATTGGGGTGAATCTTTCGCCCAGATTTTTCTCATAAAATTAGCTTTCTTGCGGCAAAAGAAGAGCGTCAACCGCCTTACGGGTGGCCCACGAGGGTGCCAGGCGCGCCCAGTGGGGAGGGCGCGCCCCCCTATCTCGTGGCCACCTCGGGCACCGTTTCACGTTGATTTTACTTCCCAAAAATCACAAATATTCCAAAATAATTCTCCGTCCGTTTTTATCCCGTTTGGACTCCGTTTGATATTGGTTTTTTGCGAAGCATAAAACATGCAACAAACAAGAACTGGCACTGGGCACTGGATCATTATGTTAGTCCCAAAAATAGTATAAAAAGTTGCCAAAAGTCTATGAAAGTTTAATAATATTGGCATGGAACAATCAAAAATTATAGATACAACGGAGATGTATTACCACCTCGTCGACACCGCATCGCCACCCCCTGGAGGACGACCTCGCCGGACCTCCCCGCCGGCCTGCCTCCTCCTCCCCACCGGCCTGCTTCCTCTCCGCTCTCGTCCCCGTCGACCACCCCGACCCCCACTGCCCCGAACCCTACGCCCGCAGTGAGGACCCCGATCCTCCTCTCTCCCCCTGTCCCCGCGCCGTCCGGGCCTCCCCTGCTTGTCATGCTCGGTGCGCCACCGCGCACAGGCGCCCGCCGCCCGCCCCTTCGCCCGCAGATGCCCGCGCCCGCACAACACCTGCTCCTCGACGCTGGTCGCCCGCGGATCCCCCGCCCCTGGAGCCCCTCGTTAGCCACTTGGTCGCTTCCTCGTCAGGCACCTCCGCCTTGCCAGTGCCAACCGCCGCTGCCGCCCTTCGCCTGCGCCGTCCGCTGCTGCCAGCCGGCTTACGCGGCCCCCTGCTTCCCCGTCGCCCAGTGACCTCCCCACACCGGGCGGGTTCTGTCCCAGCGCCCGGCTCCGCCGCTCACCGTGCCGTCCCTCCTGCTCCAGCTATGGCCGCGACCACAACCGCGCCGGCACCGGACCCCGGTAGCCCGCGCCTGCCCCATTCGGGTGGCGCCCATCGCCCGCTCGCCTGCACCCACACCTGTTAGCGCCGTGCCCGCTAAGGCCCACTGGCTCAATGACAAAGGGGCCCCAAACCCCCAGAACGTTTTTATAAAAAAGGAAGTAAAATAAAGAAATGAATTAATAAAATTAATAATTAATTAATTAGTGAATTAATTAAGTTAATTACTCTCGTTTAATTAATCTAATTAACTAGCTAGTTTAATTAAACAGTAATTAGGTTAGCTAAATCCTAATTAACCTAAACAGAGTATGACACGTGGGTCCCACACGTCAGTTTGACTCAGTCAATGCCCTGTTGACTGCTGACGTCATGATGACATCATCATGCACTGTTCTGGATAATGTTGAATTAACTTAATTAGATAAATCCTAAAAATGATTTAAATCTTTTAAAATTAATATAAAATAAACCGTAACTCGGATGGAAAAGATTTGTACATGAAAGTTCCTCAGAACGACGAGACGAATCTGAACGCGCAGCCCGTTCGTCCGCCACGCGTCCCTAGCATAGTGAACATGCTATTGAAGTGTGAGGCTGAAGAAGTGATACAAAACAGACCATGTTCAGACAATATACCACTGCTATTGAAGTGTGAGGCTGAAGAAGTGATACAAAACAGACCAAGGCAAAAGAGATATGTGGTAATGTGGGAGAGGGATGCTAGTTTACCTAAGAAAGTGGAATCAGCTTGGTCATGAGCTGTAGGAATAAACATTGTTAGAATACTTGTATACGTATAGATGGTGTATAGTAAACCGTATATACATTGTAGGACCAGGTACAGTGTATTTGCTTCATTGTAATCCGGTTGGTAGGTTGTTGGAAGATCTCTATCGTGTATAGCTAACTTGGAGAACAATCCACAACCTAACCAACTAGATCCTTGTAAACCCTAGCCGCAATGTTGTAGGGTAACGCAGCAGAAAACAAAAAAATTCTGACCTACGCACCAGCCCAGGACCACTATGGAGACTGCATACATGGTTTGATCTTTTTCGTTACCGACTCGTAGCGCAGCGGGAAGTAGAGTCGATGACGATCGGCGGTGCAGATCCCCGCAGCTAGGATTTACAACCTCCCAACCGCGAGGATGTATACCCTCATCTGCTCCTCAGACAGCCCTCCGGGAGGCGGTCGAACAGCCCCCCGGACGGTGTCGCGGAAAGCCCTTCGGGAGGACCTTCGAAACTCGAACGGTCACTCGGACAGCCTTTCGGGAGGACCTTCGAAACTCGGACGGTCACATGGACAGCCCTTCGGGAGGCACTCACGAACTAAGACCGAAACTACGATCTCTCTACAGAGTTGCACACATACGGTTTCATCTATCCGGCAGGGCTTCGCCGTCCAGAACTAGTTCCTGCCGGAACCCAGACAGCCTTTCGGCTCTACGAAACTATTTCGCGGGGAGGGAGAGAGAAGCCAGATCATTGCATGGCACTTGTATGTGAGAAGGGATGATCCTTTAGGCAGCCCCCTCCACCCCTATTTATAGGCCAAGCCCAAGGGTGGCTTCTCCAAGAAGCTAATGGGGGAAATACCAAAAAGGCCCTCAAGGTGGCTTCTCCAAGAAGCCAAGCAAAAAAGCACTTCCACTATTCATGACGACATTTTTCAGCGTCCGTTCGAACTGAAAATATTTATGTGGGCTCAGAACATTTCCAGTACCCACTAAAATAATTTTCAACGCGTTCCGAAACAATTTCGGTTTAGTGATTTTCATCTGCGAAAAGCAAACAAGAATGCGTTTTCACTATTCATGAAGACAATTTTTCGCGTCCACTAAATCCGAAAATATTTCTGTGGGTCTTAGAATAATTCTAGTACCCACTAAAATGATTTTGGATTCGTTCTGAAACAATTTCAGATTAGTGAATTTCATCTGCGAAAAACAGCCAAAGCGGTACCGGCAGCTCCGAAACATTTTCGGTTTTTATTTCTGAAAATTCCAAAAAGTTTCCAGAATGATTCTGGCACCCTCCAAGAATTATCAGGCATGTGCCGAAACCATTTCGACTTAATGGCATACCCCGAAACAAGTTTTTCGGTTTCACCGAAACTCATCCGGTGACCTCTCTCTGCGGTACGATTCCGCTGTCCGAAACTTTTCGGTGTCCGAAACTTTTTCGGTGATTTTCTCTCAGACTCCCTGTCTAGTATTCAGCAGATAGATGACCCTTAAGCGTGTGAACCTATAGGTTCGGTGAAGTATAGACATGACCTGGAACCCCTTCCGATCAATGATCAACATCGGAGCCGTGGACACCCATATTGACCCCTATACCCACACGAATGAATATTCGAGTGAACCTCCAGTTGCTGTGTGCTATTCCTGTTTCTTCGCGATACGTTACAAATACCCGAGGTGAGACATGTTGGCATTCTCGTGGATCAACAACTTGTCCGCTATGCTAGTTACCTCGTTGCCGGTTTTGTTCTATTTTCTCGTTTCCGTGTTCCGGCATCCCAGTGATCAAATCACACTGTGTCTGGCCAGACGATGATGGATACCGTAATACCGAGAGGGCCCGAGAATATCTCTCCATCGTCGGAGGAGCAAATCCCAATCTTGAGCTATCAAGTTACTTGACACACTTTTCCACGAACTCGTAAGCCGCCGTAATAGCCACCCATTTACGGATGACGTTTAACAAACCCCAAAGTTCATGAAGCAAGCATGAAGAAACTCGATACTCTCATGGTCTAAGGAATCATGCAAACGTTAACCATCTCTGTGTTATGCACCATTAACTTGTGACGAATGAATCTCTTAGCATAACATCAATCCGGGTCGATGCAACACAAATGTTCTCTTAACATTGTGCCCTCAAAATTGCTGGCATAGACATGCCCATGATCAGGATGCAACACTTGAGCTAGTCTTAGAGGCCAGACTAGGAATACTTCTTACCGTTTATTATTCCACACGTGCATATGAGTCTTCCTCCGAGCCTCGTGGATATTGCAGACTCGAGAATCATTGTAGTTATAGCATGGAACATAAACATAATTATGAACTCGGAGATAAATAATATCATTTATTATTGCCTCTAGGGCATATCTCCTACAGACTCCCACTTGCACTAGAGTCAATAATCTAGCTTATGCTAATGCACTTCACACCTGTGGCACACCGGTGTAAATATGCTTCGCTTGTGGTATAGCCTGATGTCCAACGGATCTGACGACTTCAGTTCCATGTGTATCTTTGCATGTCCTCGCGTTTTCACGTTTTCACGTTTTCACAAAATTCATATTTTGTGTGGACTTGGCTTTGTATGTATGTGAATCACAGGTCGAACCTGGATTCCTCAGACTGAGTTATGGAGCAACTACCCGCAGTAGTGTCCCATCGTCAAAAGCCATCTTGGAACTATACTAAGTTCATGAATGAACTATATGATTCAACATCTTTTTTGTCACTTCTAACGCGTCAACATACTTAGCCCTTGTTATAGAATTCGCCACAGTAACTAGTTTGAACAAATTCCAACTAACTGTGCCACCACATTGTGTGTTACACAAAACCCTTAATTTAAATCGAAAATCGCATGGAGAAAAGATGAAGACTGTATCGATGTAACATTTTAGAACGAACTCTTCATGATCTCTGCTTGTGAGAAAACCATGTCATCAGTACTTACTCTAGTACTCTGTGACATCTTTCACTGTTTTCCCATGATCAGTAATTTGATCACTTTGGTATCCATACTCGCAACACCTTGGGAGTATCGGACATATCTGGTTGTTTTACATACCATGGAATACATGATTAATCCAAACACAAAAGTGTGTGGAATCTGCATCATGTATTTTACTCATCAGTGTTTTGGGACACCGAGTCTTGCAAAAACTCTTTCCATGTGACTTTGGCAAGAATCACTCCTTGGCGTTTTAAATGCTAAAAGGTTTTAGCATCTTGTCAATATGTATTCATTGCTTAGCCCCATTAGGTAAATCTATCTCCATAGATCATCATGCCTAATATTGAGGCTATTTAGCCTAAGCACTTCATCGAAAAGCTATTTTCAAATGAAGTCCTAATTTGTGTCAAGAAATTTATTTCCAATTACCAATGTGCCAAGCACATAAGGTTTAGAAATATTATTACGCTCCCACTTACTTTCTTGAATTACAAGCATCTTCGTTACCCATTGATGAAGTCAAAACCCCTTTGACCATTTCACCAAAACACGAAGATTCCAACTCCATTTTGCTCTCTTCTGTCCATTGCTGGAACTCTGAAGTTTGCATACCTACTAGCATCCTCTGGATCGACAAATTACTTTGGACTGTATCATATACAAGTCCTAGCTTTCATTTCCATCAGATGGAAATCCTTTTATCATCCATGTTTCATATCTCATGATTGAAATATGTATTAATTGCTAGTTCAACCCGAACCGACTTTAAGCATCGCTACGATGAAAACAACCTCATCGTAGTCAACTCTTGAACTTGTTATTTCAACAAGTCGAGCTTTATGGATAAAACATTTTATCCGTATCAGTTTTAAGTTCCATAAATATTCGTTAGACTCTAAGTCTTCCGAAAGTTGTATCAAGGTTTTAATCTTGAATCACTTATATGGAAACTAACTCGGGTTGTATTGGCATTTAGCCAATTCCGGAGTCAAGGTCCATCAACGCTTCCTTGTGTATCGTAGGTATAATGTTGTCTAACAACAATATCTCGTTTGCGCACCTGAGAGGCTTGCACGAGCCTTGCCTACGTGGTTCAGCTGCAAGTTCGACCGAAGTTCATACATTTTATTGTAGAGACTTCCATATCAGACGCAGTAGGAAACTCTGGAATTACTTCCAAGGTCTCTTTCCTTTGATCTGATGACGTAGATACTGTTTATCTCGTCGAGTTGCACTATTCTCCCACTCACCTTTTTGAAAGAACCATTCTCTTTAAAAGGACACCGTTTCGCGGCAAAACTATTTGCCTCGGTATAGTGAGGGAGGAATACCCAACATTTTGGTATAACCTACAAAGTAGCACTTGTCTGATTTGGAATAGGTTTGTAACCTTTTACACAAGCCCCATATTCCAAATGTTAAGAAAAGATATAACATGGTTGGGCATACCATACCATGGCTTCATTTCAACAGACCCGATGTAGCTCTTTTCAGTGTAAAAGCCGCAGTCTCTAAAGCATCACTTTAAAAAGGGATAATGGGAAATTTATTTATGTCATCTTTGACCTTACCATGTCATAAATGGTTTGATTACATCTCCACGGACTTTCCACTTGCAGTGGTGTTCCGGGAGGTGCAAGTTTATGAAACCCCTTTCACAACTCATCAGACATTCGCTAAACATGTAACTCAAATATTCCGTTGTGCAATCAAATTGCAGAAACATAATTTTCTTGTTACAATAACTTCTACTTCATTTTGGAGAACCTTTCGAATGATTTCAAAAGATCCAGACTTACGTCTCATCAAGTAAATATCCATATATCTACTTGAGTCATTTCTGAAGATAAATAAATCCACCACTAACAACACTTATCGAACTACACACATCAAATGTATGACCACTAATAAGTTTGTTGTTCGTTCCTTATGGCCTGTGAACGGTATTTTAGTCACTTCACTTTTCCGAGGAAAGTCGCAAGTGTCATATGATTCAAAATCAAAAAGACTTCAAAATCCATCATAATGGAATTTTCCATGCGGGTTTCTCCAATGTGACCAAATGTAGTGCCACACTTGTGTGGTATTCTTTTAGTCTTGCGACATTTAGCGTCAGTGTTATGGATGTATCATATTACCCTCAATATTCATAACATACGTCCCATCATGATGGAAGTATGGCCCTTATGTTATTCATAATACTTAACAACAATTGTTGTTTTTATGAACAACTCTTTTGCAACAAACATTGTGCAATGGGCTAGAGTGTATGAAACTCTAAAATGAATTATGAAAGTAAACCCAGAGGTATTGTATTATTATCAATATTCATAACATACATCTCATTCATAATGAAAGTATGGCCCTTGTGTTATTCATAACATTGAACATAAAAAGTTCTCTTATGAACAACCTTTTTGCAAGATACCTTATGCAATGGGATAGAGTTTGTAAAACTCTAAATGAACTATGAAAATAAATACAGACGGCAATACACCGATGGAAGGTATAGTAACATTTACTATGTTCCCTGTGTATACCTTAACCTCATTTCTAGCTAGTCTTTCAGGCCATAGTAGTTCTTACATCGAGTTGCAACAGAATGCAATCGAGCAGGCATTTTTGTGATGAACTCACAATACCCAAGAATTAGTGATTAACATGTTTAACCATAATTCGCAAGAACTATATCTTTGACCAGCCTTCTATACATCAAAAACTTGTATGACATTCATACATGAGCTGGATATTCCAGTCTTCTTTCCTTTTGCCTTTATACTTCTAGGAGTTTAACTTTTAGTATTTCTCCTACTCTCAGAAGAAGCACCCAACTTAAGAGTGGCATTAGCCCCGGACTTCCTAGGCGTGTAAGTCATACTAACACCCTTTGGACACTTCCTTTCTCTTTAAGTTGTTGTTTTATTCACCTTTCATTATATGACAGGCGTTCTTCTGGATCCCTTTCCCAACAGTCAAATGCATAGTAAACACTTTTACTAATACTTGAAAACAAACATTGCTTTGTTTGTATCTGAAAACAATTTTCAGTTCCATGAATATCATATAACTATCCCAACTTTCGAAGTTTGGGTTTCATGGAAGCAAACATATTCCACTTGACCGTAACAGAATTCTAGCTTTTGGATCGAAGGACGAGAGTCACATGATCCATAGCATTAGCGGGAGGATACGGAAAGCATGCGATAGGACAAAGTCCTTCTCGGCACTTTTGAGGACAATCCTCATATTACGTTACCAATCGTAAAGTTTTAACCAGATATTTAATAGCTATTCAATTTTAATAGGGAAGGTGGAAATGCGAGCCATTATTCTACAACTATTATGCAAGAAACACTTAGACAGTGTTCATAATTAATTGCACTGAGAATTAAACATGTTAATTCAACAGTGCGCTCCCACTCAAATCAATATCTCTCATAATTGATTTAGAGTGATTCAAGATCCATATTTCTATTCGATGCCATTGACGGGTTCATCACTGATGACACGAATTTCAATCGGTAGGCCAACTTGCCGATCACATCTCTATGTGATTCTTGTTCATCTTTCGATGGGCGTGTTCCGAGCTCAGGACTCTCCTGCCTGAACGTCAAAGACAACCAAGTGATCTTGCTGCGAGGTCTGACCTCATCCGCCTCATTCCTCTCAATTCGTTCGTGCTCATGTGTACATGGCGCACCCCGAAAAGATACGAATTTCAGACGGTGCTACACTTGGGTGAACACTAACTACTTTGATATTTTAAGTGAGAGATCACCCTAATAAAAAGCGACTACCACGCAATCATGAAGGGTGCATCATAAGGGATAAACATCTCAGGCAATTCCTAATAGCATGATACGGTATAGCCCTTTCTGACGGAGAAGTATTTCATTTCTTCGTCTTCGGCATTCGCGTCGGTGTTCACCTTCGCGAAGATTGCCACCACCTTGTCGATGCACCAGATAATATTGCTATCTCTATAGCTAACAAAATAATGCATTACAACAAGGTTGATACGCAGGTCATTAAAGTGCAATCATATGGCTCCAGCCATCATGCTGAATCATGACACGCAAGTTATGTTAATCAAATTACATCATATAGTCATCTCATACATAATCGAATTAGTATGAGCACTGCTATACCACATCACATGCACATCCTGCAAAACCAAGTTAGACGCCTCTAATCGGTTTATGCAAAATTTATTTCACGTGGCTTCTAAGGTTTTGACTTAAACCGCAGCTACCAACATTTTATCATCAAGTATGATTATTCAGGTTGCTAGATTAACATCTCGGGGTGTATGAAACACGGGATAATTAAATCTCGAGCCCCATACTAAACTTCGTCATACGCATGACCCCCGTGCAGATCATATCTGCAATGCCCTTTCATCTGCGAATTTCATCTTTCTTTTGACTACGGCAGAACCCAAAGAACTGATAGCACTTCCATGATCAATCAGGATCACGGATTGCCAGAACTTTGTCAAATTCCACCATGCTGTCTTGAGATTGAGCAAACGCAAATTCTAGGGAAGCAATAAGAACCTCGGGTAACAGATTTCATCTGTCACCCGCATAAATAATTTTTAGCAATAGATCTCATCTACTACCTAATTATATTATGCAATACCCATACATCTCTATGTATTCTAGATCGCAACCTGCATCTACGCATAGCACGGCTCATGATGCCACTGTAGGGTAACGCAGCAGAAAACAAAAAATTTCCGACCTACGCACCAGCCCAGGACCACTATGGAGACTGCATACATGGTTTGATCTTTTTCGTTACCGACTCGTAGCGCAGCGGGAAGTAGAGTCGATGACGATCGGCGGTGCAGATCCCCGCAGCTAGGATTTACAACCTCCCAACCGCGAGGATGTATACCCTCATCTGCTCCTCAGACAGCCCTCCGGGAGGCGGTCGAACAGCCCCCCGGACGGTGTCGCGGACAGCCCTTCGGGAGGACCTTCGAAACTCGAACGGTCACTCGGACAGCCCATCGGGAGGACCTTCGAAACTCGGACGGTCACATGGACAGCCCTTCGGGAGGCACTCATGAACTAAGACCGAAACTACGATCTCTCTACAGAGTTGCACACATACGGTGTCATCTATCCGGCAGGGCTTCGCCGTCCAGAACTAGTTCCTGCCGGAACCCAGACAGCCTTTCGGCTCTACGAAACTATTTCGCGGGGAGGGAGAGAGAAGCCAGATCATTGCATGGCACTTGTATGTGAGAAGGGATGATCCTTTAGGCAGCCCCCTCCACCCCTATTTATAGGCCAAGCCCAAGGGTGGCTTCTCCAAGAAGCCAAGGGGGGAAATACCAAAAAGGCCCTCAAGGTGGCTTCTCCAAGAAGCCAAGCAAAAAAGCACTTTCACTATTCATGACGACATTTTCCAGCGTCCGTTCAAACTGAAAATATTTATGTGGGCTCAGAACATTTCCAGTACCCACTAAAATAATATTCAACGCGTTCCAAAACAATTTCGGTTTAGTGATTTTCATCTGCGAAAAGCAAACAAGAATGCGTTTTCAATATTCATGAAGACAATTTTTCGCGTCCACTAAATCCGAAAATATTTCTGTGGGTCTTAGAATAATTCTAGTACCCACTAAAATGATTTTGGATTCGTTCTGAAACAATTTCAGATTAGTGAATTTCATCTGCGAAAAACAGCCAAAGGGTACCGGCAGCTCCGAAACATTTTCGGTTTTTATTTCTGAAAATTCCAAAAAGTTTCCAGAATGATTCTGGCACCCTCCAAGAATTATCAGGCATGTGCCGAAACCATTTTGACTTAATGGCATACCCCGAAACAACTTTTTTGGTTTCACCGAAACTCATCCGGTGACCTCTCTCTGCGGTACGATTCCGCTGTCCGAAACATTTCGGTGTCCGAAACTTCTTCGGTGATTTTCTCTCAGACTCCCTGTCTAGTATTCAGCAGATAGATGACCCTTAAGCGTGTGACCCTATAGGTTCGGTGAAGTATAGACATGACCTGGAACCCCTTCCGATCAATGATCAACATCGGAGCCGTGGACACCCATATTGACCCCTATACCCCCACGAATGAATATTCGAGTGAACCTCCAGTTGCCGTGTGCTATTCCTGTTGCTTCGCGATATGTTACAAATACCCGAGGTGAGACATGTTGGCATTCTCGTGGATCAACAACTTGTCCGCTATTCTAGTTACCTCGTTACCGGTTTTGTTCTCTTTTCTCGTTTCCGTGTTCCGGCATCCCAGTGATCAAATAACACTGTGTCTGGCCAGACGATGATGGATACCGTAATACCGAGAGGGCCCGAGAATATCTCTCCATCGTCGGAGGAGCAAATCCCAATCTTGAGCTATCAAGTTACTTGACACACTTTTCCACGAACTCGTAAGCCGCCGTAATAGCCACCCATTTACGGATGACGTTTAACAAACCCCAAAGTTCATGAAGCAAGCATGAAGAAAGTCGATACTCTCATGGTCTAAGGAATCATGCAAACGTTAACCATCTCTGTGTTATGCACCATTAACTTGTGACGAATGAATCTCTTAGCATAACATCAATCCGGGTCGATGCAACACAAATGTTCTCTTAACATTGTGCCCTCAAAATTGCTGGCATAGACATGCCCATGATCAGGATGCAACACTTGAGCTAGTCTTAGAGGCCAGACTAGGAATACTTCTTACCGTTTATTATTCCACACGTGCATATGAGTCTTCCTCCGAGCCTCGTGGATATTGCAGACTCGAGAATCATTGCAGTTATAGCATGGAACATAAACATAATTATGAACTCGGAGATAAAAAATATCATTTATTATTGCCTCTAGGGAATATCTCCTACAAATGTGGCCTATATAAACATCCGTCCCTTCTAGGCATACGCTTAACGCCATCTTTCATGGTATTCAGAGCCTATCTCCTCTAGCACATCTCGCAGCCATGGCCTTCTCATGTTCCGCCGTCGCCGCACCAGCTCTCATCCCGATCACTGACCGACTCCATCGCTCCAACTTCCTGGTGTGGTGCGCACAGGGTATGGCAGCCATCCGGGGTGCTCAGCTCATCTCCTATCTCGATCCAGAGAGGGAGCAGCCGGCCCGGAAGCTCTCCGACAAGGACGGCAAGCCCACCGACGTGCCCAACCCGGCGTACGACATCGACAGGGCCCGAGATTCCCAGGTGCTGAGATTCATCTTCAACTAAATTATCACCCGTTATGATCCAGGTTGCACACTGCAACATGGCGGCCGAAGCATGGGTCGCCATCACGGAGATCTTTATCTCCCAGACTCAGGCGCACATCGTCAATACGAGGATTGCCCTCTCCATGACAAAGAAGGAAAACCCGACGGTGGCCGAGTACATCAAGCACATGAAATCGCTCGGAGATGAGATGGCATCTGCCGGGAAGCCCCTCACCGACGAGGACATGGTGTCCTACATCCTTGCGGGACTCGACTTCGACTACATGTCCTTCGTCTCTACCATCTGCGCCCAAACTGAGTCCATCATGGTGAGCGAGCTTTATTCGCAGCTCATCAACTATGAAAGTAGGCTGGCCATGTTTGAGGGTGGCGGCCAGTCCTCTCACTCCTCTGCCAACGCCGTCTCCCATGGAGGGCGTGGCGGACCAAACCATGGCGGAGGCCGTGGTGGCAACGGTGGTCACTATGGAGCCGACCGAGGCAACGGGGGC
>NC_057814.1:638262780-638265206 GCF_018294505.1 Triticum aestivum
AAAAAGGATCTTGAGATATCTGAGAGGTACTATGAGTATAGGTTTGAAAGTCACAAGGTCAACATCAACTTTGGTGAGTGCATTCTCTGATGCTGATTCGGCAGGTTGTCCTTTGCTGTTTTCTTTGGACCAAATCTCATATCATGTAGTGCACGGAAACAAGCTACCGTGTCAAGATCAAGCAAAGAAGCTGAGTATAAGGCCTTGGCCAATGCTACGGCAGAATTAATATGGATTCAAACCTTCCTGAATGAGGTTCGTGTAAATCACTCTCCTGCTGCACGTTTGTTGTGTGACAATATTGGTGCCACTTATCTTTCAGCAAATTAAGTGTTCCATGCAAGAACAAAGCACATTGAGGTGGATTATCATTTTGTGTGTGAAAGGGTAGCTAAGAAGCTACTTGATATTCGGTTCATTCCCAGAAATGACCAAGTTGCAGACGGGTTCACTAAAGCTCTATCTTGGAAAAAATTAGAAGAATTCAAGAACAATCTCAACTTGGTGAAGTTATGATTGCGGGGAGTGTTAGACTACTTGTATACATATATATAGTGTATTATAAACCATATATACATTGTAGGACTAGGTGCGGTGTATTTGCTTCATTGTAATCCGGTTGGTAGGTTGTTGGAGGATCTCTATCTTGTATAGCTAACTTGGAGATCAATCCACAACCTAACCAACTAGATCCTTGTAAACCCTAGCCGCATGGTGGCCTATATAAACATGTAACGCGTCCTAGCTAGGCATACGCTTAACGCCATCTTTCAAACATGACGTGTAGTGGTTTATCCCAGTCGGACTCTGATTAGGCACCTATAGTAGTAGTAGGATTAGAACTCCTAACCGAGTAGGTTAGATCGCTAGTCCTAGATGCTATATGTACTCACGTATAACCCCTGTAATCTGCATCGCCAGAAAAGAGCAATACAAAGAAGTATTCAACATGACCGTGGCCATCAAACCGATTTGTTTCCTGTCGTCAAGTTACTCCAGAGTTCCTTCGACGCCTTCGATGTAAATTGATCCGAGCGATTAGAGCACTAGCAAGCCAGCATCACACACGGGAGGTTGGTTACGACGGTGCACGTACTAGCTAGCTATTGTTCATCAATCAAGCTACTAGGCTGTGTGCTTCCTAGCTTTGCACACCGGTGCTGCTCCGGTTACTGGTGAATTGATCTACTCATCAAAAAACAACAATTGATATCTAGAGCCTCGACGATCTATGATGACAGACAGCGACAAGGAGTCGGTCAAGTCCGGCGATGGCGGTTCCAAGGCGAACAAGAATATCCATA
Source organism: Triticum aestivum (assembly GCF_018294505.1). Classification (NCBI taxonomy): domain Eukaryota; kingdom Viridiplantae; phylum Streptophyta; class Magnoliopsida; order Poales; family Poaceae; genus Triticum; species Triticum aestivum. Next base: position 638,264,085 of record NC_057814.1, read on the forward strand.
AGGTGAAGAAGGGCGGCAAGTCAGCGACTAGTGATGGCGCAACGGGCGGCTCCAACATACTAACGCATCGCGACATCCCTCTCACCATCTGCTTAGTGGACATGGCTCTGAGCGCACCGAAATGAAGATGCACCATCCTGGCATGCAAACGCCATGTTTGGTCCTCCCCTTGGGTCAACAGGCATGCCGGAGTGTCAATATTGAGAGGAGACTGGTGTACAACCTGCTTTCAAATTGTCAATATTGAGAGGAGACTGGTCTTGAATTTGCATTATCCCATCTTCAATGCTGATGACGTACCCCAGCCTCATCCAACTGCCTGACAGAGAGGATGTTGCTTCCGAGACTGGGAATTAAAAGGAAAAAGGTATATTTTTCATCCCTTAACTTATTTGAAAGTATAGAAATGATCCCTCAACTTCAAAACCGGCAAATCTTAGTCCCTCAATTGTCAAAACCGGATGTTTTCATCCCTTGAATTGATTTGGGTGGTTTTTCGCTGACATGGCATTGTTTAGACCATTGACCTTGCCACATCATTGTCCATCTCATCTCCCTCTTCTATCTCACGCCATCCCAACGCTTGACCCGACAGCTGGCAAATGGCAATGGACCGAGTGCCCATGCGCTCCGCGCCACCGCACGCAGGGACCGGCTGGACTTGCTGGACGCGGCATCCGGAGCGTGTTGAATTGCGTAACTCTATTTGTATTAATCACATCAGTGAAGTTACGGTATATACGAGTACAACGAATGGATCAGCTCATCTACGTATCTAACAAAAAGCCTATCGAGGAGGCACGTTGTGCTAGACGTGCGCGGAGGTACGGCCTGAGACGTGCAGAGTGCGACATGGTTGCACCCTGCATGCACGCGTGGTGACTGAGTCTTTGTCCGGCCAACTGCGAGGTGCCGGAGTTAGGCACGATGGCACACCTCCGTCATTCTCCGGCCATCCACCAAAAGGCCGCTCTTCATTCCCCTGTGCAGGCCAATAGACACGGAGGGGGACCACACACAGGCACAGGACCAGATTACCACAGCAGCGCGACGCCGTTGTCGCAAGGTAAGTAGTGTGCCTCGTCCTGACCTCGTCGCGTGGGCTCCTTTCTCGGGCAGCAC
>NC_057814.1:638313990-638315026 GCF_018294505.1 Triticum aestivum
GCATGGACTACACCGCTGAAGCGTTCCATGGCGCGCAGGACCAACACTCCCGGGGGCTGAGCGACATGTGTCACCGCCTTCCTACAGCCTAAGCGCCAAGACAGAAGACTGACCTTTAGTCCCGGTTTCAGCCACCAACCGGGACTAAAGGGGCTGCGCCAAGAGCGAGGACCTTTAGTCCCGGTTCGTGTCTGGAACCGGGACTAAAGGGGTCAGACAAACCGGGTCTGGTGCCTGCCAAGGCCCGGCCGGCGCTGTGGCCGCTTTAACCGGGACTGATGCACCCATTGGTCTCGGTTCGTAACAGGAATGGGACTAATTAATGCTTTGATCCGGCCAGAACCAAAGCCCTGTTTTCTACTAGTGAGAGGGTAGGCGATAAGTTCAACAATCTCTACTCCTAATGGACGACTTGGTGAATAGTCTCCGCGGTTTATTTTCGCTGGTTTTTTTGTCATCCTCCCACCTCCGGTTTTTTTCGTCATTCCCCCACCTCCGTTAACTCGTAACCCTCCCGCAAAAAAACCCGTTCAAAAAAAACCCCTACGATCGATGCCTCCTGCCCACAGCAGATCGTTCTCCGCCGCCACCCTGCAGTCCCGCACGACCTTGCCTCCTCGATACCACCTCGACATCCATCTCGCCGCCACCTCTTGCTCCGCCCCGCCGTGCGCCGCCCGCCGCCACCGTGCCTGCGCCGCCGTTCCCCGTATCGACTCCGCTGTCCGAATCCCGCCGCCGCCGCGCCTGCGCCGCCGTCCCCAGTATCCACTCCGCTGTCTGAATCACGCCGCCGCGCCCGTCTCGCGGTCCGTGGCCGATGATCGCGTCGACCGGGACTGCGTCCCTCCCCAAACGGCGGCCATGATGAAGGGCGCCGCTCGGCTATGGAGGCGGCGGAAGATGTAGGCGACGCCGGCGGCGGCCGCTCCACTAGCCACCGCCCGGAAGCTGGTGTCGTGGTCGAGCTGGGCGGAGTGGCGCTTCGCCTGCGACGCCGTCTTCTCCCCATACCCCGACCCTGGCGCCGCTCTTC
>NC_057814.1:638315555-638321380 GCF_018294505.1 Triticum aestivum
AGCTGAATGGTGAGAAATCTCTGACTGTTTCATTGGTGCAGACCGCGGAGTGGCGGAGCAGGGGCTGCCTCCCGATCCCCGTGGAGGTCACTGCGGCCCTCTTCGAGATAAGGCTGTGGGATCCCTTCTTCCGGTACGTTGTTTGGATGCACAGTTCCAACCTTTTTCTATTGTGTGTGGATTGATTTGGGACGAAGTTATATATGTGATAGAAAATTTTCCTCTAGGAATGGAGTGGCTTCAGATGATAAGCTGGAGTCGGACGAGATGCTCGCCTTGCTGTACAGTATGGCAATCATCAGGTGAGGAAATTCCTGGTGCTATTTTCGCCTGATGTGTGGAAATTGAATAGTACTGTTGATTTACTTAGGGAAAATGGGCCAGTGGTTCTATCACGGTGCCAAAGGCAAAACACCGCCTTTTATCATTGTGAGAAATTTATGGTTTTTGGTCTACCCCATATTTAACTGCGCTCACAATTCACATCTCTGAGGCTAGGGGGTAGGGACCTTCTTATACTGTTTTTCCTGACCGACGGACTGACTCGCCGCGGGGCCAGCCCCTCCTCCGTGCCGGATCGCGCATGGGCTTGGAGGCCCCTCGGGGCTGCCGCCAGTGCGGGAGTCCTGTGTGGCCGTGCGGGCTGGGGACCGAGCGGCGGGGCCCGTGTGCGTTCCTGGCGAGGGCTTGCTGGGGCTGGCCGGGGTCTGAGGTTGGTTGATATGTTCATGTAAAGAGTGACACTCCCTCCTTTTCCTTTTTATGCTCATCCCAGTTCACGTGCAGGGACTAGATTGCTGGCTAGATCTTCCTAACTCAACCACTTGATATTAAACTCTGTACGTGTATAGCTAGATTGCTTGCTAGATCTTGCTTTATAACTTATTCATTGCCTGCCGTACAAAGGTTCCGGTTTTCAATTTTGTTTCAGATTTTAATTTTTGTTCTAGCTCTTTTGTACAGACAATGTGTATGCCGTTTAAACGATGATTATGACATTGCGAGGCCTGGTATAGATTGTATTTATTATTTATTTATTTCCAGTTTTGGTTAAGAGTTGTTACTTGATACACCTACGTGTTTTTCAATTGCAGGTCCATGATGCAGTTCTACCTCTCTACATGCTTTTATAATCATGTGTTTGTTTTAATTTGATTTTCTCATATATACATTGTAGGTGTTCCTATTTATGTTTCTTGCTGTCACAAAAACGCTATCTTTGTTGTGGCCAAATAATAAGGAGAGACAAACATTGCCGCTACATTATGTGCTTATTCCATCATATGTAAATATTAAATTAATACGCGATCATCCCTCACAGTAAGTGACACCTTTTATTTCGTATATCAGATGTATAATGCACAATCATCTCTCGCTGTACGTGAGGACCATCAAAAGGTTTGCTAAAGTTTAAAAAGTGCCCAATTGATAGGTCACGTCAGGATTGGGCGTGCATCTCTAGAACAGAAGGAGTGGAGTAGAAGGCATCAGGTATGTGGTTACGGCTTGCTGTGTTCGCCGGGCTCTCTCGAACAAGAATAAGATGTGTGCTACCATGAATTCCACATCTTGCCGCTTGTTGTTTAATGGTATTCACTTTGAGTAGTGATGCTGCGGCTATGTGGATTTGTCGGTGAATTGCCAGCTTTGATGTGTTCGGGTTGGTGATGAAGTGAGATGGTTTGTCGGTGCAGGTGTGAAGCATCCATTTGAGTATAGGAGTACCGATGACATATGTGCTGAGGTGCTGAGGCTTAAGGGTGCACACAAGTCAACCAGCATCTGGCCCCATGACCTCAACGGTGACAGAGGCAGGTACACAGCCAACATTCACTTTCCTCTGAATTGGAACATATGCTTTCAACAACGAGGCTGGCCTGTGTGTGTGGTAGAAGTCCACGACGCTCAATCTCTCGTTGCTTCTTTCTCTAAATCCTCTACATGCCTGGTAGAAGTCGTTCGAGCATGCACAAATCAATACCAAAATTTACCTGTTTCTTTCTATATGTGTGTACAACTTTCTCTTTGAGGAGCGAGTAGGTGGAGCACAAGGGCGATTTGATACGCCAAATTCCCACTAAATTGCATAGTTAATGATTCAAATCTTAGCATCTCATAATGGATGTCCAATTACTTAAAACTAATTTTATTTGTATATGGAGTATGGAGATCTGTTGTAATGTACATATCGTTTTTCGTATATCATGACCTCTTTGTAATGTTTGCTTCGAGCACTTGTTTCTGCTATCCCTTGAAATGAACTTTCGGAAAACTAATTCGCCTTATTTTGAAATAGAGATATTAATTGTTGGGATCATATCCATGTACCATCATCTAAAACCCATGTATTCATGAGGTGTGGCGTTAATTTCGACTAATCTGCCCCATGGACGGAATCTCAAGACCATGATTGGCAGACCAACCCACAAACAATTCCTTGAGACTAACATCTACCCAAAGTTCATCTTCTGGTATGTCTCTGAACTTCTCTGATGACAATACCCTTAGTTGGTACGACATCAAGTTCCAAACCAATCCAAACTTGGCAGCACTACTTACCAATAAATTAAGATAACTTTTGCAAAAAGGTTTTGTCGTAATTTGTCATATCAAGATGAGTAGCACTATATTGTTTCCTAGCAGTAAGCTTTTGCCAGCTTGTTAGATTTGATCTGTATGAATACTTGATTAGTTCATTTTCATTTATAGCATTGTAGATGTTCGCCTCTGCTACTCGATTTCCATAATGGAACATCTAGTTTAGGTGGGCCAAACAGCCGGTAAGCTTAAGAATTGGTGGTAAGCTCTTGCAAGAACTTGCAAGCTTCTTGTGTTAAATTTCATTTATGTGCCTGTATTTGTTCTTGAATCCTTGTTCTTTTTGTGTACTTTATAAGGAGGTTGCAGTAACTCACAGCACTACAGTTTTCTTTCCCTGTACTTTGTAACATATAGCTGTACATAGTTACTGTTATTTGCGTTTTGATTAAAATGAGAACATAATTCTTATGATCTACAATGTCCATATAGTGTATCTCTTCTAGATGGAAAGGTGTGCAGAAGGGATTTGTACCAATTGACCGGGTAGCAATTGAACAGGAAGAGGCGTAGTAAGGTAATCTATTGCTAACTACAACTGGAATGCAAAATTTTATGCTGTAGATTAATATAAGTTGTTTTGTGTTACTAGGATAAAATAGTAGAAGAGCACTAGAGGATGCTTGAATGAATTGTAAAGCGGGATGAGAAGTGTCGCAAAAGAATCAATTCTGCTGGTATCGATTACGAGTGTCCAGCCCCTGTAAGTAACACTTGATGTTGTTCATTGATTTAATAAATTGATCTTACTTCATCAGATTTGAATTAGCTCAGCAATTTGCCACATAATTGTAATTGTATTAAGAAAATTTCAACTTTTTGTTGACCTGGAGCAAAAGGCATGCAATTGTAGTGCCCTAGAGCCAAATTTGCATGTGTTAATGTGTAGGTCCTTGATTTTTATAGTACTGGTTGTTTATTCTTATCTACATCTGCTTACTGAAATAATTTATGTATTGGCACCAAGGTTCGTCCCAGGCTTTGCTTAACCATATTTTGAGTTGTGCTTCAATTGTTTTTCGTTTCATGCCGTATGTGGCAGTTACTCTCTGCAGATAAGTTGTACCGAATAAACAGTTCGTAATTGGTCACTACATTAGCTCCATGTAATCTCATGTAAAAATGCAGCTCCATCACCCGCTTGAAAGAGAGGAGAAGGGTTGCCTCCCGTCCGTCTCATCCCATCCCCTTGTGCCAGCCATGAAAGAGAGGAGGGAGAGCAGAAATGAGCGTGGTGGCAATGCGCCGATGCTGGCCGGTTGAGGCATGGTCGACGTGTCAGTCAAGGGGTCCCTGCATTTGTGATATATGATGGTCGGCTCGCTGTGGCGGTCGGCCATGGAATAGTTGTGAGGGAGAGCACCCGTTTAGCGCCTCTCCGCATAGTTCTTCCTTCCCCTACCGCCGGTCAACAGTTCGATATCCTTGTCCAAGGCCGGCGTGTACAGTTTCAGCCTCGTTCCCATGGATGGCAAAGTCTGTCTTGTCATGATGCGCAGGTACACACATAGGCATACCAAAATCGTTATTGATTTATCCATACAGTTTCATGTCCAGATTGACATTTATTTGGGGAAGTGCTGTTGATTTATTTTATTCAGTGCCACGACTGTTCAGTGTTGATTTTGTGGGCAGGCGTTTTAGTGAGCTAGCAAGGGGGCGTAGTAGATCTGTCATCATTTTGTTTAAAATGGTTGAAAGATGTTCAACTTTGGCTCTATACTCAAGTCTGATATGTCTTGTATTTATTCTATAGTTAAGTACAGTAGTTTCAGATTCTTTTACAAGTGCTTCATGATTTAACCCTATGTGCAGAAATCTTCTAAGTTGCCGCTGAAGGGAGAAGACATGGGGTCGGAAAAATGTTAAGATTGTGTTGATGTGTGGTAAGGAAAAGCCAGTCGAAAAGTTTTTGATGCTTGAGCATTCACTACTCAGTTATTCTTTCAGGTACGCATAATCTTCCAAGTTATAATCAATTCCTTTTATTTGGGCACGCATAATGACCATTCCTCGGCATCAAGTTCTTCTGGTTAGTAATTAATACTCCCTTCCCATATGGATTTTCATGATGGTTGTTCATTTTTTGGGATAGCTTACCAGGCTTATGCCTTGAAAACTGAGCTACCTCCATGATTATGCTTCTGGTCTCAGTAGAATTGTTGTTTCGCCAAAATTCAGATGCGAAGACACTAGTAGAAAACAGGGCTTAGGTCACAGGGCAGTTTTCACATTAGCCCCGATTCAGTCACGAACCGGGACTAATGTGAGCATTGGTCCCGGTTCGTGAGCCCAGGGGGCCGGCCTGTAAAATAGCAGCAGTAAAATAAATAAAAATAGCAGCAGTAAAATAAATAAAAATAGCAGTAGTAAAATAAATAAAAATAGCAGCAGTAAAATAAATAAAATTAAAATGCGTTTGGAAGAGATTGTCCGTTTTGTACACGAAGTGCATCCAGTTTATGCCGTAACCCTCTCAACTTTTTTGCACATGCTATGTGGATGAAATGATGATATCATGCCAACTTTCAACCTTTTCAGAGTTCATTTGAAATGCTTTTCAATTTTACGGTCTTATAGCTCAAAATAATTAGTAAATGCATGAAAAATAACAAATGAAGTCAGAAAGGATTGAAAAATGATGATGTGGCTTTGAATGGTGCATTTCGAACACACAAAAAGTCAGGAGTTCAAATAAATTTTAAAAAATGAAATCCCTTTGTAACAGACGAGTTTCCGAATGAAATCCTGATACTTTGAAAGAGATTGTCCATTTTGTACACGAAGTGCATTAAGTTTTTGCCGTAACCCTCTCAACTTTCTTGCACATGCTATGTGGATGAAATGATGATATCATGCCAACTTTCAACCTTTTCAGAGTTCATTTGAAATGCTTTTCAATTTTAGGGTCTTATAGCTCAAAATAATTAGTAAATGCATGAAAAATAACAAATGAAGTCAGAAAGGATTGAAAAATGATGATGTGGCTTTGAATGGTGCATTTTGAACACACACAAAGTCAGGAGTTCAAATAAGTTTTAAAAAATGAAATCTCTTTGTAACAGACGAGTTTCCGGATGAAATCCTGATACTTTGAAAGAGATTGTCCGTTTTGTACACGAAGTGCATCCAGTTTTTGCCGTAACCCTCTCAACTTTCTTGCACATGCTATGTGGATGAAATGATGATATCATGCCAACTTTCAACCTTTTCAGAGTTCATTTGAA
>NC_057814.1:638326000-638327302 GCF_018294505.1 Triticum aestivum
TGCCACTAGTGCACGTGTTGAACTATGGTAACTACTATGGAGATACCCTGGTAAGATTTCTTACTATTACGACATCCGTGCATATTTTGCATAGTTCTAAAACTAGTGCATTATCATTGCTAACTATGAAGTTATTACTATGTTTTTCAACAGATAATCCCAGAGGATTGTGTGCCTCATTTGATGTATCAGAATGGTAGGCTTGATGTTTTGAATATACAACCAGGTCATCCTACGAATCTCAACTGTCCATACCGGATTTCTAAAAGAAGTGGAGACATGCAAATCAAAGAATGGAAAAAATGTATGGACAGTCGCAAGGAGCTTCTTGGAAGCAAAAGGAAGCGAGGCACAAGAATTGGAGACAGGATGATCTCCATTCTCCATAATGGAGAGTCAGGGTCTATATTGTTTTATGCTATTTTACCTTAAAGAGGGTATTTCGGTCCTACCTAATACTGATGATCATGTGCTAAGAACAATTAAGTAGGGTTGGTTCGATGACTGTGAGGATGATGACCGTATGACTTGTTATTAATAACGAGTAGAAGTTGTATGATGATGATTAGTAGGACTTGTTATTATATATGATGATGCATGATGCGTGCATGAAGAGTTATTATATATCAGCGGGTGAAATGAACATGGATTGGATTGAAGTGAAGGCAACATGCATGTGGTGCGTGTCGAAAGTAGTACAATCCAAACTACTTGATCAGGTCCGGATTAGTATTACTTTCGACATGCACCACATGTTGCCTTCACTTCAATCTAAGCCATGTTTAGGCATAGCAGTACGTAGCGTTGGTAAACCAAGCACGGAGATATAAGAGAGGACACTTCTCTCTAATAGCTACCTAATAACAACCTAAATTAACCCCCCAAAACCCCCAAACCCCCCCCCCTTTCCAAAAAAACAAAAACCTCAGCTCCTGCCAGGTGCTGACGCGTGGATGCCTATTGGTCCCGGTTGGTGGCACCAACCGGGACCAAAGGCCCTCCTGCCTGGGCTCCCCGCACTGGCCACGTGGACGGCCTTTATTCCCGGTTCGTGTAAGAACCGGGACTAAAGGGCTAGGGCATTAGTAACGACCCTTTAGTCCCGGTTCCTGAACCGGGACTAAAGGCCCTTATGAACCGGGGTAAAATCCCTTTTTCCTACTAGTGAGAGGAGTTCCTGATACTAGATGAACATACCAGCCTACTTGCCTACAACCAAGGTAGAATTATCAGCGGAGACACCACAGTCAGAGCTGGTGACTGAAGAAAGCCTGCAGATAGCTACCATCAATGTCTTTTTTT
>NC_057814.1:638328529-638338607 GCF_018294505.1 Triticum aestivum
GGATGGAGAAGATGGGGGCACAATAGGGAAATGGATGGAGCGAAAGAAAGAAGAGAGTGGAGATGAGAGACAGGGTGAGAAAGAGGGTCTTTACATTAAAAAAAGGTCGACAATGATGGGTAAGCATGATTAGTACGAGGGTAAAGTATATATCATAGAACCATTGTCATATACAAGGAGCCCGTAGCAACGCACGGGCATTATACTAGTATGTGCTAATGTACGTGTAAAAGTTAACACTATGCGGTGCAAAAAGAGAAATTACCAACGGGGACACCGGTGAAGATCTGTCCTAGGACAAGTAGACGAAGCAGTCTACGTTAAACGTGTCAGAAGGTCAATGACTGCACCTTGCCGCGTTCGAAATCCAATCAAGTAACGCATCTTGGTCTTTTCTTCCCTCTTGTCGATTATTAACGACGTAGCTGATGGTGGGCCCAAGAACAGGGCGGCCCAGCGGTACGTCCATACCTGGTGGGCTGAACACGGCAAGGGCCCAGCGACCGTGGACCTGGAACGAGCGCGCCGGTCGGTTCGACGTTTGATTAGTACCACACCGGTGGCTGAGAAACGTATCTAGCGGTTTAAAAATCCTGGTACTGAGTTATTCATCGCCGAGGAAAGCATTCATGCACCAGCTATGCTAGCTAGCTGGTTGAACAGGTCTGCTGAGGCACCACCGATGACGGTTATTCATGAGCCAGCTATGCTAGCTAACCTGGCCGCACAGGTCTGCCGAGGTGAAAAGCATTCACTGGCGTAGCTAACCAGTGATGTAAGTCTTTTTTAAAATCCCTACCACCGCTGTTTTTATTTTAGATTTTTTTCCTTCCTTGTACAAAAAGATTAAACGGCGAGATGCTCTTAGCACGGTATGCAGGTAGTTTTTTTTTTCTTTGTGAAAATAAGGTATGCATGTTTTACTATTTTGCCGCATCTAACACAAAATGCAGTCATCCATCCCACCACACATACCCAATCAACACGTTTGTACAAATTTTCTCAACCATTTTGGTTTCATAATTTCTGAACATTGAAGTAGAGCTCATGTTTGTACTTTGCTATTTTCTGTTTCATTTGTCCTCCTTCTCGTGGAGCAGAGCAGGCGGCCGGGAAAGTTGCGCGGTCGGCCGGGCAGGGGCGATGTCAGCCGGCAGGAAGAGCATGTCGCTAGGGGGAGGCGTAGTCCGGCTGGGGCAACATCGGAGTCTATAGGAGTCAGGTGTAGTGCCCGGCAGCTTCCAAACAATGACCGGCAACTACGACGATGTGGGGAGTGGAGAATAGAGGCGAGAGTATGCGAGAAAGGGAACAGAGTGATGACCTGAAGCAGAGTTGGCGTTTGTACTTTGCTACCTTTTTGTTCATTCGTCCTCCCTCTCGTGAAGCAGAGGAGGCGGCCGGGGCAATGGCGTGGTTGGCAGGGCAGGGACGATGTCGGCCGGTAGGAGGGGGCGCCTCCAGGGGGAGTCATCGGCCAGCTGGGGCGGCATAGGCAACGATAGGAGCCTGTCGCAGGGGCCGGTGGCGACCAGATGATGATCGATGACTATGTCGTTGTGCACATGGGGGGGTGAGGGGGGGAGTCGAGAGTGTGAGAGAGAGTTGATAGAGTGATGTGCCGGTGGGAAGCTAAGTTAATAAGCCCGTGTAAATGTGACAAATTGTATGGCAATATACCAGCCACGTGTGCCATATACAGGGCGCTTCAAGCATGTGAATTATATAGCGGCATGTACTTACATGCAAGCACCATTGTCAGTTAAACTAGTTGTGTGTAGACTAATAAGATACACGGATTTTAGTTGTTTGGGGCCAATTTTTGTGGGTTTTGTTTCCCAATTTGTTGCTATACAAGATTTTAAGTGTACACTTTGGTGTTTTGCTGAAAATGATTGAAAAACCTAACATTTTTATGTGACAATTCAAACAGATTAATTATTTGTAAATGGTGTTTAATTTTTTTTAAATAACGCGGTCTATATTTTTGAAAGTTTTCATGGTGTCATTATATGACCACCTGAAGCTATGGTTATAATTGCAAAGTGTTACACAAAAGATTGATAAAGGTTCCAAAGAAACCCATTGGATATTCCCGGGAGATTCGAAATTTCGAAATGGAGAAGTGTATCTTGTTTGAGAGAGAGGTGGTAGTGTTGTCATTTACTTCACTTCCAAAGTTTGTATACATGTAATATCCACGATTGTGTAGTTAGATATCCAATTATGGATTTATTTTGGGTTGCTGTAAAATTTCAAGGGAATTTAATATATACAACTAGCAGCGTTTGCCTACGCCTACACACCGCAAGTGATGCTACTAGCTGCGCGTTCACAAGTATCACATGCTAATGGTAGTGTTTATGCATTTTAGGATTTTAAGGAAAATTACATGTGTTAATTTTTATGGGATAATTCAACCACAACAATTTTTGTAATTTGTTCTGAATTTAAAAAATGTAAACACGGTCTAAAAAATGAAACTTGGCATGGTCATTATATGACAACTCGAAACTGTGGTTATAATTTCAAAGTGTTGCACACATGTTTTCATATATGTTCCTTAGAAACCAAAGGGATCTCCACGGGATATTTGAAGTTTCCAAGGTCTGAAGCATGATCCGGTTTGGAGAGAGATGGTATAGCGTTGTCGTTTATTTGACTACAAAAGTTTGTATACATGGGTTTTCTGTTTCAATATTTTTAGTGTGCATATGTCTTTCTTGAAAGAAGTTGCAACATTCAAACACAACAACTCTCCTTTAATGGATTTTAAATTTTAAATGAGTTATATAGATGCTTGCACTACAGGCGAGCATGGAGAGATATGCGCGCTACCACTATGTGCAACTTTAGCGGCGTGCTAGAGAGCGTACACGCTACAAATGAATGGGGCCGAACGCGTGCCTGTTCCTGGTGTTGGGGAACACAGTATTTCAAAAAACATTCTACGATCACGCAAGATCTGTCTAGGAGATGCATAGCAACGAGAGAGGAGAGTGTGTCCACGTACCCTCGTAGACCGAAAGCGGAAGCGTTTAGTAACGCTGTTGATATAGTCGAACATCTTCGCGATTCAACCGATCCAAGCACCGAACGTACGGCACCTCCGCGTTCAGCACATGTTCAGCTCGATGACGTCCCTCGATCTCTTGATCCAGTTGAGGCCGAGGGAGATTTCCGTCAGCATGACGGCGTGGCGACGGTGATGATGAAGTTACCGGCGCAAGGCTTTGCCTAAGCACTACGACAATATGACCGAGGTGTGTAACTGTGGAGGGGGGCACCGCACACGGCTAATAGAAGACTTGGTGTGCCTTTGGGGTGCCCCCGCCCACGTATATAAAGGAGGGGGGAGAAGGAGGCCGGCCCTAGAGGGGGCACGCCAAGGGGGGCAGTCCTACTTGGGCTCCCGGTCCAAGTAGGATTCGCCCCCCCCCCTCCTTCCTTTCTTCGGAGGGGAAAAAGGAGGGATGAGAGGATGGGAAGAGGGAAAGGGGGGCCGCGCCCCTCCCCTTCCTATTCGGACTCCACTTGGGGGGGGGGGGGGGCGCCTCCCCCTTCTGGGCTGTCCCCTCTTCTCTTCCATGGCCCATAAGGCCCATGATTTCCCCCGGGGGATTCCGGTAACCTCCCGGTACTCCGGAAAAATGCCCGAATCACTCGGAACCATTCCGATGTCCAAATGTAACCTTCCAATATATGAATCTTTACCTCTCGACCATTTTGAGACTCCTCATCACCCCTGTGATCTCATCCAGGACTCCAAACAATCTTCGGTCATCAAATCACATAACTCATAATACAAATCGTCATCGAACGTGAAACGTGCGGACCCTAAGGGTTCGAGAACTATGTAGACATGACCGAGACACATCTCCGGCTGATAACCAATAGCGGAACCTGGATACTCATATTGGCTCCTACATATTCAACTAAGATCTTTATCGGTCAAACCGCATAACAACATACGTTGTTACCTTTGTCATCGGTATGTTACTTGCCCGGGATTCGATCATGGGTATCATCATACCTAGTTCAATCTCATTACTGGCAAGTCTATTTACTCGTTCCGTAGTGCATCATCCCGCAACTAAATCATTCGTCACATCGCTTGCAAGGCTCATAATGATGTGCATTACCGAGAGGGCCCAGAGATACCTCTCTGATAATTGGAGTGACAAATCCTAATCCCGATCTATGCCAACCCAACAAACACCTTCGGAGACACCTGTAGAGCATCTTTATAACCACCCAGTTACGTTGTGACGTTTGATAGCACACAAGGTGTTCCTCCGGTATTCGGGAGTTGCAGAATCTCATAGTCTGAGGAACATGTATAAGTCATGAAGAAAGTTGTAGCAATAAAACTAATCGATCACTAATGCTAAGCTAACGGATGGGTCTTGTCCATCACATCATTCTCTAATGATGTGACCCCGTTCATCAAATGACAACACATGTCTATGGTCAGGAAACTTAACCATCTTTGATTACCGAGCTAGTCAGGTAGAGGCATACTAGGGACACTCTGTTTGTCTATGTATTCACACATCTACTAAGTTTCCGGTTAATACAATTGTAGCATGAATAATAAACATTTATCATGATAGGAAATATAAATAACAACTTTATTATTGCCTCTAGGGCATATTTCCTTCAGTCTCCCACTTGCACTATAGTCAATAATCTCGCTTACACAGTAATGATTCTAACACCCATGGAGTCTTGGTGTTGATCATGTTTTGCCCGTGGAAGAGGCTTAGTCAACAGGTCTGCAACAGTCAGATCCGTGTGTATTTTGCCAATCTCTATGTCTCCCTCCTTGACTTGACCGCGGATGGAATTGAAGCGTCTCTTGATGCGTTTGGTTCTCTTGTGAAATCTGGATTCCTTCGCCAAGGCTATTGCTCTAGTATTGTCACAAAAGATTTTCATTGGACATGAAATCCTTCATCTAGACTCCTTCATTTGCTGCTTCCGAAGCAGCTATGTACTCCACTTCACACGTAGATCCCGCCACGACGCTCTGCTTGGAACTGCACCAACTGACAGCTCCACCAATATAAATACGTATCCGGTTTGTGACTTAGAGTCATCCGGATCAGTGTCAAAGCTTGCATCAACGTAACCATTTACGACGAGCTCTTTGTCACCTCCATAAACGAGAAACATATCCTTAGTCCTTTTCAGACATTTCAGGATGTTATTGACCGCTGTCCAGTGATCCACTCCTGGATTACTTTGGTACCTACCTGCTAAACTTATAGAAAGGCACACATCAGGTCTGGTACACAACATTGCATACATGATAGAACCTATGGCTGAAGCATAGGGGATGACTTTCAATTTCTCTCTATCTTCTGCAGTGGTCGGGCATAGAGTCTGACTCAATTTTACACCTTATAACACAGGCAAGAACCCTTTCTTTGACTGATCCATTTTGAACTTCTTCAAAACTTTATCAAGGTATGTGCTTTGTGAAAGTCCAATTAAGCGTTTTGATCTATCCCTATAGATCTTGATGCCCAATATATAAGCAGCTTCACCGTGGTCTTTCATTGAAAAATTCTTATTCAAGTATCCTTTTATGCTGTCCAGAAATTCAGTATCATTTCCAATCAATAATTTGTCATCTACCTATAATATTAGAAATGCTACAGAGCTCCCACTCACTTTCTTGTAAATACAGGCTTCTCCAAAAGTCTGTATAAAACCATATGCCTTGATCACATTATCAAAGCGTATATTCCAACTCCGAGATGCTTGCACCAGTCCATAAATGGATCGCTGGAGCTTGCACACTTTGTTAGCACATTTAGGATCGACAAAACCTTCTGGTTGCATCATATACAACTCTTTTTTAAGGTATCCATTAAGGAATGCAGTTTTGACATCCATTTGCCAAATTTCATAACCATAAAATATGGCAATTGCTAACATGAATCGGACAGACTTAGGCATCGCTACGGGTGAGAAGGTCTCATCGTAGTCAACTCCTTGAACTTGTCGAAAACCTTTTGCAACAAGTCGAGCTTTGTAGACACTAACATTACCGTCAGCGTCAGTCTTCTTCTTGAAGATCCATTTATTCTCTATGGCTTGCCGATCATCGGGCAAGTCAACCAAAGTCCACACTTTGTTCTCATACATGGATCCAATCTCAGATTTCATGGCCTCAAGCCATTTCGCGTAATCTGGGCTCATCACCGCTTCCTCATAATTCGTAGGTTCGTCATGGTCTAGCAACATGACCTCCAGAATATTATTACCGTACCACTCTGGTGCGGATCGTACTCTGGTTGACCTACACGGTTCGGTAGTAACTTGATCCGAAGTTTCATGATCATCATCATTAACTTCCTCTCTAATTGGTGTAGGCATGACTGGAACTGATTTCTGTGATGAACTATTTTCCAATTCGGGAGAAGGTACAATTACCTCATCAAGTTCTACTTTCCTCCCACTCACTTCTTTCAAGAGAAACTACTTCTCTAGAAACGATCCATTCTTAGCAACGAATATCTTGCCTTCGGATCTGTGATAGAAGGTGTACCAAACAGTTTCCTCTGGGTATCCTATGAAGACGCTTTTCTCTGATTTGGGTTCGATCTTATAAAGTTGAAGCTTTTTCACATAAGCATAGCAGCCCCAAACTTTAAGAAACGACAGCTTAGGTTTCTTGCCAAACCACAGTTCATACGGTGTCATCTCAACGGATTTAGATGGTGCCCTATTTAACGTGAATGCAACAGTCTCTCAAGCATAACCCAAAACGATAGCGGTAAATCAGTAAGAGACATCATAGATCGCACCATATCTAATAAAGTGCGGTTACGACATTCGGACACACCATTACGCTGTGGTGTTCCAGGTGGCGTGAGTTGCGAAACTATTCCGCATTGTTTTAAATGAAGATTAAACTCGTAACTCAAATATTCTCCTCCATGATCAGATCGTAGAAACTTTATTTTCCGGTTATGATGATTTTCCACTTCACTCTGTAATTCTTTGAACTTTTCAAGTGTTTCAGACTTATGTTTCATTAAGTACATATACCCATATCTGCTCAAATCATCTGTGAAGGTCAGAAAATAACGATACCCGCCGCGAGCTTCAACACTCATTGGACCGCATAAATCAGTATGTATTATTTCCAATAAGTCAGTTGCTCGCTCCATTGTTCCGGAGAACGGAGTCTTAGTCATCTTGCCCATGAGGCATAGTTCGCAAGCATCAAGTGATTCCAAAAGTCCATCAGCATGGAGTTTCTTCATGCGCTTTACACCAATATATATGACCTAAACGGCAGTGCCACAAATAAGTTGCACTATAATTATTAACCTTGCATCTTTTGGCTTAAATATTATCAACATGTGTATCACTACGATCGAGATTCAACAAATATAGACCACTCATCAAGGGTGCATGACCATAAAAGATATTACTCATATAAATAGAACAACCATTATTCTCTGATTTAAATGAATAACCGTCTCACATCAAACAAGATCCAGATATAATGTTCATGCTCAACGCTGGTGCCAAATAATGATTATTCAGATCTAAAACTAATCGCGAAGGTAGATGTAGAGGTAGCGTGCTGACAGCGATCACATCGACTTTGGAACCATTTCCCACGCGTATCGTCACCTCGTCCTTAGCCAATCTTCGTTTAATCCGTAGCCCCTGTTTCGAGTTGCAAATATGAGCAACAGAACCAGTATCAACTAGCCAGGTGCTACTACGAGTATTAGTAAGGTACACATCAATAACATGTATATCAAATATACCATTCACTTTGCCATCCTTCTTATCCGCCAAATACTTGGGGCAGTTCCGCTTCCAGTGACCAGTCCCTTTGCAGTAGAAGCACTCAGTCTCAAGCTTAGGTCCAGACTTGGGCTTCTTCACTTGAGCAGCAACTTGTTTGTCATTCTTCTTGAAGTTCTCCTTCTTCCCTTTGCATTTTTTCTTGAAACTAGTGGTCTTGTTAACCATCAACACTTGATGCTCCTTCTTGATTTCTACCTCCGCAGCCTTTAGCATCGCGAAGAGCTCGGGAATTGTCTTATCCATCCCTTGCATATTATAGTTCATCACGAAGCTTTTGTAGTTTGGTGGCAGTGATTGAAGAACTCTGTCAATGACACTATCATCAGGAAGATTAACTCTCAGTTGAGTCAAGTGGTTGTGGTACCCAGACATTCTGAGTATATGTTCACTGACAGAACTATTCTCCTCCATCTTGCAGCTATACAACTTGTTGGAGACTTCATATCTCTCAATCCGGGCATTTGCTTGAAATATTAACTTCAACTCCTGGAACATCTCATATGCTCCATGACGTTGAACATGTCGTTGAAGTCCCGGTTCTAAGCCGTAAAGCATGGCACACTGAACTATCGAGTAGTCATCATCTTTGCTCTGCCAGACGTTCACAACGCCCCGAGTTGCTCTTCCAGCGGGTTTTTCACCTAGCGGTGCTTCCAGGACGTAATTCTTCTATGCGGCAATGATCACGTTACGGACCCAGTCCGTGTAGTTGCTACCATCATCTTTCAACTTAGCTTTCTAGGAACGCATTAAAATTCAAAGGAACGGTAGCACGGGCCATTGATTTACAACAACATAGACATGCAAAAACTATCAGGTACTAAGTTCGTGATAAATTAAAGTTCAATTAATCATATTACTTAAGAAGTCCCACTTAGATAGACATCCCTCTAGTCATCTAAATGATCACGTGATCCATATCAACTAAACCATGTCCGATCATCACGTGAGATGTAGTAGTTTTCAATGGTGAACATCTCTATGTTGATCATATCTACTATATGATTCACATTCGACCTTTCGGTCTCAGTGTTCCGAGGCCATATCTGCATATGGTAGGCTCGTCAAGTTTAAACCGAGTATTCTGCGTGTGCAAAACTAGCTTGCACCCGTTGTATGTGAACGTAGAGCTTATCACACCCGATCATCACGTGGTGTCTCGGCACGACGAACTGTAGCAACCGTGCATACTCAGGGAGAACACTTGTACCTTGAAATTTAGTGAGAGATCATCTTATAATGCTACCGCCGTACTAAGCAAAATAAGATGCATAAAAGATAAACATCATATGCAATCAAAATAAGTGATATGATATGGCAATCATCATCTTGTGCCTTCGATCTCCATCTCCAAAGCACCATCATGATCACCATCGTCACTGGCTTGACATCTTGATCTCCATCGTAGCATCGTTATCGTCTCGCCAACTATTGCTTCTACGACTATCGCTACCGCTTAGTGATAAAGTAAAGCAATTACATGCTGATTGCATTTCATACAATAAAGCGACAACCATAAGGCTCCTGCCAGTTGCCGATAACTTCTACAAAACATGATCATCTCATACAACAATTTATATCTCATCGCGTCATGACCGCATCACATCACAACATGCCCTGCCAAAACAAGTTAGACGTCCTCTACTTTGTTGTTGCAAGTTTTACGTGGCTGCTATGGGCTTAGCAAGAACCGTTCTTACCTACGCGTAAAAACCACAACGATTTTTTGTCAAGTGTGCTGTTTTAACCTTCAACAAGGACCGGGCATAGTCAAACTCGATTCAACTAAAGTTGGAGAAACAGACACCCACTAGCCACCTGTGTGCGAAGCACGTCGGTAGGACGACTCCCATGAACGCGGTCATGTAATGTCGATCTGGGCCCTTCATCCAACAATACCGCCGAATCAAAGCCGTTGCTGGTAAGAAGTATGACTATTATCACCCACAACTCATTCTGTTCTACTCGTGCATATAACATCTATGTGACGGCCGGATCATTAAGCTACAGTAATCCCACGCTAATGATGCCGCGTCACCACGGTCACTGTTGTTAACCTCGCGATGATTCGAAACCATTTCAAAATTCAAATTCAAAATAATGTCAACAATAAAAAATTTCAAAAGTTAAAACAAAAATGTTCGGGAGGTGCCATAATTTGCATGTGTCAGTATGGTGCAATAAACACATTTTTATAAAATGCCTAGATATTTTATATTGGATGGAAACAACAAAACAATTA
>NC_057814.1:638339109-638353225 GCF_018294505.1 Triticum aestivum
CCCCTCTCTCCCACATCTCCTCCCGATCCCGATCTGGATCGGGCGCCTGCGCCCCTCCCCCGCGCTCGTCACCGTCGCCGACCTGGTCCCTGTTGGCGCCGTCCCCGCCGCCTCACCGCCTCGCCTCCTCCCTCGCTGTCCCCGGCGCCACCTGATGACCCGCAAGTATACGGGATAGTTGTAGCCTCTTTTGATAAGTAAGAGTGTCAAACCCAACGAGGAGCTAAAGGTAGAACAAATATTCTCTCAAGTCCTATCTGCCACTGGTACGACTCTACGCATGCTTAGTGTTCGCTTTACCTAGAACAAGTATGAAACTAGAAGTACTTTGTAGGTGTGATAGGATAGGTTCGCAAGAATATAAAGAACGCGTAAATAAAAAGTAGGGGCTGTTTAGATAAAGAAGCAATAAAATTAGTTTTAGTAGAGAGCTTTTTGTCACGAGAAAGTTATTTGTCCAAGGCAATCGATAACTAGACCGGTAATCACTATTGCAATTTGATTTGAGGGAGATGCATAAGCTAACATATTTTCTCTTCTTGGATCATATGCACTTATGATTGGAACTCTAGCAAGCATCCGCAACTACTACAGATCATTAAGGTAAAACCCAACCATAGCATTAAAGTATCAAGTCCCCTTTATCCCATACGCAAACAACCTACTTACTCGGGTCTGTGCTTTTGTTCACTCACGCCACCCACCATAAGCAAATCATGAACATATTGCAAACCCTACAGCGGGGATCCCTCACGCTTGCGCGACACGGAGAGCACCATAGGACAGCACCAATAATAAAACATGCAACTCAAACCAATCATGATCATCAATTAACCCATAGGACAAAACGGATCTACTCAAACATCATAGGATAGCCATACATCATTGGGAAATAATATATAGCGTTGAGCACCATGTTTAAGTAGAGATTACAGCGGGTAAAAGAGAGGTTACACTGCTGCATAGAGGGGGGAAGAGTTGGTGATGAAGGCGGTGAAGTTGATGGTGAAGATCGCGGTGATGATGATGGCCCCCGGCAGCGCTCCGGCGCCACCGGAAGCAAGGGGGAGAGAGCCCCCCTTCTTTTTCTTCTTCCTTGGCCTCCTCCCTAGATGGGAGAAGGGTTTACCCTCTGGTCCTTGGCTCCCATGGCGTGGGAGGGGCGAGAGCCCCTCCATGATTGGATCTATCTCTCTGTTTCTGCGTTCCCAGATTCTGCCCCTTCACCGTTTCTTTTATATCCGGAGATCTGTAACTCCGATTCGGGTTAATCGTTCGCCCAGATTTTTCTCATAAAATTAGCTTTCTTGCGGCAAAAGAAGAGCGTCAACCGCCTTACAGGTGGCCCACGAGGGAGCCAGGCGCGCCCAGGGGGGGAGGGCGCGCCCCCCTATCTCATGGCCACCTCGGGCACCGTTTCGCGTTGATTTTACTTCCCAAAAATCACAAATATTGCAAAATAATTCTCCGTCCGTTTTTATCCCGTTTGGACTCCGTTTGATATTGGGTTTCTGCGAAACATAAAACATGCAACAAACAAGAACTGGCACTGGGCACTAGATCAATATTTCAGTCCCAAAAATAGTATAAAAAGTTGCCAAAAGTATATGAAAGTTGAATAATATTGGCATGGAACAATCAAAAATTATAGATACGATGGAGATGTATCAGCATCCCCAAGCTTAATTCCTGCTCGTCCTCGAGTAGGTAAATGATAAAAAAATTGATGTGGAATGCTACCTAGCATAATCTTGATCATATGTCTAATCATGGCATGAATATTAAGACACGAGTGATTCAAAGCAATAGTCTATCATTTGACATAAAAACAATAATACTTCGAGGGTACTAATAAAGCAATCATGGATTTTCAAAACAACATGGCCAAAGCAAGATTATCACTACAAAATCATATAGTTTGGCCATGCTTCATTTTCGTCACACAAAATGCTCCCATCATGCACAACCCCGATGACAAGCCGAGCAATTGGTTCATACTTTTTAACGCGCTTCAGCCTTTTCAACCCTCGCGCAATACATGAGCGCAAGCCATGGATATGGCACTATGGGTGGAATAGAATACGATGGTGGAGGTTATGTGGAGAAGACAAAAAGGCAGAAAGTCTCACATCGACGTGGCTAATCAACGGGCTATGGAGATGCCCATCAACTGATGTCAATGCGAGGAGTAGGGATTGCCATGCAACGGATGCACTAGAGCTATAAGTGTATGAAAGCTCAAACTGAAAACTAAGTGGGTGTGCATCCAACTTGCTTGCTCATGAAGACCTAGGGCATTTGAGGAAGCCCATTGTAGGAATATACAAGCCAAGTTCTATAATGAAAATTCCCACTAGTATATGAAAGTGACAACATAAGAGACTCTCTATATGAAGAACATGGTGCTACTTTGAAGCACAAGTGTGGAGAAAGGATAGTAACATTGGCCCTTTTCTTTTTCTTTTTTTTTGCGGGCTTCTTTGGCCCCTTTTTTATTTAGGCTTCTTTGGCCTATCTCCCTTTTTTTCTTTTTTTTCTTTTTTAGGGGGCAATGCTCTATAATGATGATCATCACACTTTTATTTACTTACAACTCGATATTACAACTCGATACAAGAACAAAGATATGACTCTATATGAATGCCTCCGGCGGTGTACCGGGATGTGCAATGATCTAGCGTAGCAATGACATCAAAAAAACGGACAAGCCATGAAAACATCATGCTAGCTATCTTACGATCATGCAAAGCAATATGACAATGAATGCTCAAGTCATGTATATGATGATGACGGAAGTTGCATGGCAATATATCTCGGAATGGCTATGGAAATGCCATGATAGGTAGGTATGGTGGCTGTTTTGAGGAAGATATAAGGAGGCTTATGTGTGATAGAGCGTATCATATCACGGGGTTTGGATGCACCAGCAAAGTTTGCCCCAACTCTCGAGGTTAGAAAGGGCAATGCACGGTACCGAAGAGGCTAGCAATGATGGAAAGGTAAAAGTGCGTATAATCCATGGACTCACATTAGTCATAAAGAACTCATATACTTATTGCAAAAGTTTATTAGCCCTCGAAGCAAAGTACTACTACGCATGCCCCTAGGGGGATAGATTGGTAGGAAAAGACCATCGCTCGTCCCCGACCGCCACTCATAAGGAAGACAATCAAAGAAACACCCCATGCTTCAAATTTGTCACACAACGGTTACCATACATGCATGCTACGGGACTTGCAAACCTCAACACAAGTGTCTCTACAAACCACAACCACCCACTAGCATGACTCTAATATCACCATCTTTATATCGCAAAACTATTGCAAGGAATCAAACATATCATATTCAGCGATCTACAAGTTTACGTAGGATTCTATGACTCACTA
Source organism: Triticum aestivum (assembly GCF_018294505.1). Taxonomy (NCBI): domain Eukaryota; kingdom Viridiplantae; phylum Streptophyta; class Magnoliopsida; order Poales; family Poaceae; genus Triticum; species Triticum aestivum. The sequence goes on from NC_057814.1 coordinate 638,342,496, forward strand.
TGTGAATGACCAATTCCTGTCATCTCTCTGAATAGATATAAGTGAAGCAAAAGAGTTTAATTCTTTCTACAAAAGATATGCCCACGCTCTAACAAATATAAGTGAAGCAAAAGAGCATTCTACAAATGGCGGTTTTCTATGTAAAGAGAAACAAGCGATCCAAACTTCAAAAGATATAAGTGAAGCACATGAAGCATTCTATAAAGCCATACTCAAAAAATTTAAGTGAAGTGCAAAGAGCATTCTATAAATCAACCAAGGACTATCTCATACCAGCATGGTTCATAAAAGAAAAATGAAAACTAAATGCAAAAGACGCTCCAAGACTTGCACATATCGCATGAACAAAACGAATACGAAAACATACCGATACTTGTTGAAGAAAGAGGGGATGCCTTCCGGGGCATCCCCAAGCTTAGACGCTTGAGTCTCCTTGAATATTTACTTGGGGTGCCTTGGGCATCCCCAAGCTTGATCTCTTGCCTCTCTTCCTTTTCCTCATATCGAGACCTCCTCGATCAAACACTTCATCCACACAAAACTTCAACAGAAAACTCTGTAAGATCTGTTAGTATAATAAAGCAAATCACTACTCTAGCTACTTTTTCAAACCAATTCATATTTTGTTTTTGCATTGTGTCTACTGTAATATAGCTTTTCCATGGCTTAATCGACTGATAGAAATTGATAGCTTCATCAAAACAAGCAAATTGTGCATCAAAAACAGAATCTGTCAAAAACAGAACAGTCTGTAGCAATCTGAACATCCACAATACTTATGTTACCCCAAAAATTCTCCCAAAATTAGAAAAAATAAAACATTTGTACAGAAAGACATTGCAAAAGGAATCAGAACCATTTGTCGTTCCAGTTAAAAATTTAAAATCGCGCACTACAGCCAATGTTTCTGTCCTGCACTGTACAAACCAACAAGCATTGTAAACATCCTAAAGGCAAACCTTGGCACATTATTTTTATAATACAAAGGAATTGTACAAGGGGATAATTATTTTTGATTAAAAGTTTCTGTAATTAAGATTCACAAAGTTTCCGTGAGCATGAACAAAGTTCAAGGAGCTCTCCCACTTCAACAATGCTTGTCTTTCTCACTTTCACTTTCCTTTTTGAAAAGTTTTGGGTTCCCCTCTTTATTTTTTTGTTTTTAGACTATATAAAAGCAATCAAAAGAAATAAATGACTCTCTAAAACTTCCGGGTTGTCTCCCTGGCAGCGCTTTCTTTAAAGCCATTAAGCTAGGCATATAGTGCTCAAGTAATGAATCCACCCGGATCCCAAGGTATATCAAAGCCAATTTTAATTAACAATGATTTGTAATTTAGTAGTGAGCACAAAGTAACATATATCAAGCAACAATGAAGTCTAACTCTCTTCCTATGCATCGGCATGTCATAAAAAACCAATTCATGCACACAAAGTAAGGGCCAATGCATAGTATAAGCAGTTTCTTGCAATTTTATCATATTGGAAACATAGAGAGGTGGAGATATAGTTCCTCTCTCATAATAATTGCAAGTAGGAGCATCAAGCACATGCATATTATATCTATCAAAATCATCATGTGCAACGGTAAAAGGCAACCCATCAATATAATCCTTAGTAAGCACAAACTTCTCCGATATAGTGTAGTTGGGAGAATTCAAAACGATAATAGAACTATCATGCGTGGGTGCAATAGCAACAATTTCATGTTTAACATAAGGAACTATAGCAAGTTCATCTCCATAAGCATAATTCATATTGGCATCTTGGCCACAAGCATAGCAAGATCATCAGAAAGGGGCAATTCAAGAGAATCAACGGGATCATAACAATCATCATAGCAATCATCCTTCGGTAAGCACGAAGGGAAATTAAACAATGTATGAGTTGAAGAGTTACTCTAATTAGAAGGTGGGCACGGGTAGCTAATCCGCCCTTCCTCCTTTTGTTCTTCGCTCTCCTCATCATCTTTTTCATCCAATGAGCTCACAGTTTCATCAATTTCTTCTTCCATAGCTTCCTACAAAATATTAGTATCTTCTTGGACAGCGGAGACTTTCTCCATAAATGCATCAATATTGTAATTGTATTCATAATTTTTATAGCAATATCTAAGTATAGCAAGATTTTCAGGTCTATAAACTGAATCAACAAACTCTTTAAACATAGATTCAATCTCATAAGCACCCATAAAAGCAACAAATTCTTCTATTTGGTCCACATCATAGTAATCATATCTACCATTAGCATAAGAAGCTAAGGTTTCATTATCATTGAATTTGCATGAAAAGGGAAGGTGTGGAGCCTTCATCCTAGAGCAACAAGTATAATCATGTACAAGCATAGTTGACGAGCATACGAACGCAACATAGAAATTTGATCCCATAATAGTTTCCCTTTTTGTGTCAAGCGATAATCCCTAAAGTATTCACGTTGATCCAACGTGTCTCCCATAACAAAGTTGAATGGGGTTTTCTCAGGATTATCAAAGTAGTACATAATTTCTATCACATAACGAGCATCGAGGGTTTTAGGAGGTTCCCCATATCCATGAGTAGCAAGTACACCTAATTTTTTTAGTATTTCGTGGTCCATATCCATAACTAAAGATAGAGAACAACTTAGAACAGCAAATAAAAATTGCTTAGTGATAAAGCAAACAAGCACACACGAGAATATTCACCCCACGCTATGACACCCCGGCAAGGGCGCCATAAAAAGGTCTTGATGACCCGCAAGTATATGGGATAGTTGGAGCCTCTTTCGATAAGTAAGAGTGTCGAACCCAACGAGGAGATAAAGGTAGAACAAATATTCTCTCAAGTCCTATCTGCCACTGATACGAATCTACGCACGCTTAGTGTTCGCTTTACCTAGAACAAGTATGAAACTAGAAGTACTTTGTAGGTGTGATAGGATAGGTTTGCAAGAATATAAAGAACACGTAAATAAAAAGTAGGGGCTGTTTAGATAAAGAAGAAATAAAGTTAGTTTTAGTAGAGAGCTTTTTGTCACGAGAAAGTTATTTGTCCAAGGCAATCGATAACTAGACCGGTAAACACTATTGCAATTTTATTTGAGGGAGAGGCAAAAACTAACATACTTTCTCTTCTTGGATCATATGCACTTATGATTGGAACTCTAGCAAGCATCCGCAACTACTAAATATCATTAAGGTAAAACCCAACCATAGCATTAAAGTATCAAGTCCCCTTTATCCCATACGCAAACAACCTACTTACTCGGGTTTGTGCTTCTGTTCACTCACGCCACCCACCATAATCAAATCATGAACATATTGCAAACCCTACAGCGGGGATCCCTCACGCTTGCGTGACACGGATAGCACCATAGGACAGAACCAATAATAAAACATGCAACTCAAACCAATCATGATCATCAATTAACCCATAGGACAAAACGGATCTACACAAACATCATAGGATAGCCATACATCATTGGGAAATAATATATAGCGTTGAGCACCATGTTTAAGTAGAGATTACAACGGGTAAAAGAGAGGTTACACCGCTGCATAGAGGGGGGAAGAGTTGGGGATGAAGGCGGTGAAGTTGTTGGTGAAGATCGCGGTGATGATGATGGCCCTCGGCAGCGCTCCGGCGCCACCGGAAGCAAGGGGGAGAAAGCCCCCTCTTCTTCTTCTTCCTCCTTGGCCTCCTCCCTAGATGGGAGAAGGGTTTCCCCTCTGGTCCTTGGCTCCCATGGCGTGGGAGGGGCGAGAGCCCCTTCGAGATAGGATCTATCTCTCTGTTTCTGCCTTCCCAGATTCTGCCCCTTCACCGTTTCTTTTATATCCGGAGATCCGTAACTCTGATTGGGGTGAATCTTTCGCCCAGATTTTTCTAATAAAATTAGCTTTCTTGCGGCAAAAGAAGAGCGTCAACCGCCTTACGGGTGGCCCACGAGGGTGCCGGGCGCGCCCAGGGGGGAGGGCGCGCCCCCCTATCTCGTGGCCACCTCGGGCACCGTTTCGCGTTGATTTTACTTTCCAAAAATCACAAATATTTCAAAATAATTCTCCGTCCGTTTTTATCACGTTTGGACTCCGTTTGATATTGGGTTTCTGCGAAACATAAAACATGCAACAAACAAGAACTGGCACTGGGCACTGGATCAATATTTTAGTCCCAAAAATAGTATAAAAAGTTGCCAAAAGTATATGAAAGTTGAATAAAATTGGCATGGAACAATGAAAAATTATAGATACGACGGAGACGTATTACCACCTCGTCGACACCGCATCGCCACCCCCTGGAGGACGACCTCACCGGACCTCCCCACCGGCCTTCCTCCTCCTCGCCACCGGCCTGCTTCCTCTCCGCCGTCGTCCCCGTCGACCACCCCGACCCCCACTGCCCCGAACCCTACGCCCGCGGTGAGTACCCCGATCCTCCTCTCTCCCCCTGTCCCCGCGCCGTCCGGGCCTCCCCTGCTCGTCACGCTCGGTGTGCCACCGCGTACAGGCGCCCGCCGCCAGCCCCTTCGCCCGCAGATGCCCGCGCCCGCGCGACTCTTTCTCCTCGACGCTGGTCGCCCGCGGTTCCCCCGCCCCTGGAGCCCCTCGTTAGCCACTTGGTCGCTTCCTCGTCAGCCACCTCCGCCCTGCCAGTGCCAACCGCCGCCGCCGCCCTTCGCCAGCGCCGTCCGCTGCTGCCAGCCCGCTTAAGCGGCCCCCCTGCTTCCCCGTCGCCCAGTGACCTCCCCGCACCGGGCGGGTTCTGTCCCAGCGCCCCGCCGCTCACCGTGCCGCCCCTCCTGCTCCAGCTATGGCCGCGACCACAACCTCGCCGGCACCGGACCCCGGTAGCCCGCGCCTGCGCCATTCGGGTGGCGCCCGTCGCCCCCTCGCCTGCACCCACACCCGTTACCGCCGTGCCCGCTAAGGCCCACTGGCTCAATGACAAAGGGGCCCCAAACCCCCAGAACGTTTTTATAAAAAAGGAAGTAAAATAAAGAAATGAATTAATAAAATTAATAATTAATTAATTAGTGAATTAATTAAGTCAATTAATCTCGTTTAATTAATCTAATTAACTAGCTAGTTTAATTAAACAGTAATTAGGTTAGCTAAATCCTAATTAACCTAAATAGAGTATGACACGTGGGTCCCACACGTCAGTTTGACCCAGTCAACGCCCTGTTGACTGCTGACGTCATGATGACGTCATCATGCACTGTTCTGGATAATGTTGAATTAAATTAATTAGATAAATCCTAAAAATGATTTAAATCTTTTAAAATTAATATAAAATAAACCGTAGCTCGGATGGAAAAGATTTGTACATGAAAGTTCCTCAGAACGACGAGATGAATCTGAATGCGCAGCCCGTTCGTCCGCCACGCGTCCCTAGCATAGTGAACCTGCTATTGAAGTGTGAGGCTGAAGAAGTGATACAAAACAGACCATGTTCAGACAATATACCACTGCTATTGAAGTGTGAGGCTGAAGAAGTGATACAAAACAGACCAAGGCAAAAGAGATATGTGGTAATGTGGGAGAGGGATGCTAGTTTACCTGAGAAAGTGGAATCAGCTTGGTCATGAGCTGTAGGAATAAACATTGTTAGAATACTTGTATACGTATATATGGTGTATTGTAAACCGTATATACATTGTAGGACCAGGTACGGTGTATTTGCTTCATTGTAATCCGGTTGGTAGGTTGTTGGAAGATCTCAATCTTGTATAGCTAACTTGGAGATCAATCCACAACCTAACCAACTAGATCCTTGTAAACCCTAGCCGCAATGTGGCCTATAAAAACATCCGTCCCTTCTAGGCATACGCTTAACGCCATCTTTCATGGTATTCAGAGCCTATCTCCTCTAGCTCATCTCGCAGCCATGGCCTTCTCAAGTTCCGCCGTTGCCGCACCAGCTCTCATCCCGATCACTGACCGACTCCATCGCTCCAACTTCCTGGTGTGGTGCGCACAGGGTATGGCAGCCATCCGGGGTGCTCAGCTCATGTCCTATCTCGATCCAGAGAGGGAGCAGCCGGCCCGGAAGCTCTCCGACAAGGACGGCAAGCCCACCGACGTGCCCAACCCGGCGTACGACATCGACAGGGCCCGAGATTCCCAGGTGCTGAGATTCATCTTCAACTAAATTATCTCAGCACCCGTTATGATCCAGGTTGCACACTGCAACACGGCGGCCGAAGCATGGGTCGCCATCACAGAGATCTTTATCTCCCAGACTCAGGCGCACATCGTCAATACGAGGATTGCCCTCTCCATGACGAAGAAGGAAAACCCGACGGTGGCCGAGTACATCGAGCACATGAAATCGCTCAGAGATGAGATGGCATCTGTCGGGAAGCCCCTCACCGACGAGGACATGGTGTCCTACATCCTTGCGGGACTCGACTTCGACTGCATGTCCTTTGTCTCTACCATCTGCGCCCAAACTGAGTCCATCAAGGTGAGTGAGCTTTATTCGCAGCTCATCAACTATGAAAGTAGGCTGGCCATGGTTGAGGGTGGCGGCCAGTCCTCTCACTCCTCTGCCAACGCCGTCTCCCATGGAGGGCGTGGCGGACCCAACCATGGCGGAGGCCGTGGTGGCAACGGTGGTCGCTATGGAGCCGACCGAGGCAACGGGGGCGATGGCCGTGGCCAAGGTCGTGGCGGTGTCCGCGAGAACGGAGGAACAAACAGCTGATCCTTCAGTTAATCTTCATAAAAATCCTGCTGTCAATTTTGGTGGAAATCCCGTTGTATATCATGATTTTATGCAGCAGACACGCGCGGAACACAATGCAGATTCAGGTGTTGTAGCTGATCTTGACAGCAGCGATCCCGGGGATGATTCCCCCTCGTCTGACGCGCCAGCCAGCACTGGCGGCACAGTATCCGCCTCGGGAGGAGCCGAGCCATCCGCGACGTCCCACGCGTCCAGCCGCGGGCCCGCAAGGAGGGGCCTAGAAGTGCACTCCTCGCTCGATGGACCCAGAGCGAGTCACGCGCCTCTCTCGAGCCGCCAAGTGGCGTGGTCTCCTTTAGGCGGTCGGGCTGACCAGCCAGGCACGTCACGGGCGGGGAGCAAGATCCGCCTCGCTCCTCGTGTCGGCCAATCAGGCGCGCAACATGACGCGTCAACATCCGCGTTGGATCCGGTGCATCTGGATCGGCTGCTCCTGTGCCTGCATCGAGCATGGATGGATCTTCTGTGGCGGAGGACTCTGCAGTTATTTCTGCACCCACACAGAGAACAAGGTCACAACATGGTACAGATGGTACGGTCAGGTATGATAAGGTACGATTTGTTGGTCTTGCTGCTATAGTAGAACCATACAACTTGGTAGAAGCTTCAAAACATAACGATTGGAAAAATGCAATGGATGAGGAATATAATGCTCTTATGAAAAGCAGAACATGGCATTTAGCTCCTCCAGCAAAAGTTAGAAATATAATTGATTGTAAATGGGTTTATAGAATCAAAAGAAGAGCTGATGGAGAAATAGATAGATTCAAAGCTAGACTAGTTGCAAAGGGTTTTAAGCAAAGGTATGTCATAGACTATGAGGATAGCTTTAGCCCAGTTGTGAAAGCAGCTACTATCAGACTTGTTCTCTCTATTGCAGTATCAAACAATTGGAGTCTTCATCAATTCGATTTGCAGAATGCGTTCCTTCATGGCGTTCTAGAGGAGGAAGCATATATGAAGTAACCACCTGGGTATGAGGTAAAAGATAAGCATCATTATGTGTGCATGCGTGATAAAGCTTTATATGGTTTAAAACAAGCACCCAAAGCATGGTACTCTAGGCTGAGTGAGAAACTCCAAAGTCTTGGTTTTCAGCCATCCAAAGCTGACACATCACTGTCCTTTTACAGAAAAGGAAAAATCACCATTTTCATGTTAGTATATGTTGATGATATATTGTTGCAAGTTCATCACAGGATGCAACTAAGGCATTGCTTGAAGATCTAAGGAGAGACTTTGCTCTTAAAGATCTTGATGATTTGCATTATTTCTTGGGGATAGAAGTAAAGAAGGTTAAAGATGGCATAGTCTTGAGTCAAGAAAAGTATGTGTCAGATGTGTTAAAACGAGCAGGTATGATGAATTGCAAGATTTCAAATATGCCTCTCTCAACTTCTGAAAAACTAGCTAAGGAAGAAGGTGAGCCTTTAAGTGCTGAAGAATCTACAAACTATAGAAGTGTGGTAGGTGCCTTGCAATATCTAACACTTACAAGACCTGATATATCTTTTCCGATCAATAAAGTATGTCAGTTCTTGCATACCCCTACTTTTGCACACTGGACAACAGTAAAAAGGATCTTGAGATATCTGAGAGGTACTATGAGTATAGGTTTGAAAGTCACAAGGTCAACATCAACTTTGGTGAGTGCATTCTCTGATGCTGATTCGGCAGGTTGTCCTGATGATAGAAGATCAACAGGGGGCTTTGCTGTTTTCTTTGGACCAAATCTCATATCATGTAGTGCACGGAAACAAGCTACCGTGTCAAGATCAAGCAAAGAAGCTGAGTATAAGGCCTTGGCCAATGCTACGGCAGAATTAATATGGATTCAAACCTTCCTGAATGAGGTTCGTGTAAATCACTCTCCTGCTGCACATTTGTTGTGTGACAATATTGGTGCCACTTATCTTTCAGCAAATTAAGTGTTCCATGCAAGAACAAAGCACATTGAGGTGGATTATCATTTTGTGCGTGAAAGGGTAGCTAAGAAGCTACTTGATATTCGGTTCATTCCCACAAATGACCAAGTTGCAGACGGGTTCACTAAAGCCCTATCTTGGCAAAAATTAGAAGAATTCAAGAACAATCTCAACTTGATGAAGTTATGATTGAGGGGGAGTGTTAGACTACTTGTATACATATATATAGTGTATTATAAACCATATATACATTGTAGGACTAGGTGCGGTGTATTTGCTTCATTGTAATCCGGTTGGTAGGTTGTTGGAGGATCTCTATCTTGTATAGCTAACTTGGAGATCAATCCACAACCTAACCAACTAGATCCTTGTAAACCCTAGCCGCATGGTGGCCTATATAAACATGTAACGCGTCCCTGCTAGGCATACGCTTAACGCCATCTTTCAAACATGACGTGTAGTGGTTTATCCCAGTCGGACTCTGATTAGGCACCTATAGTAGTAGTAGGATTAGAACTCCTAACCGAGTAGGTTAGATCGCTAGTCCTAGATGCTATATGTACTCACGTATAACCCCTGTAATCTGCATCGCCAGAAAAGAGCAATACAAAGAAGTACTCAACATGGCCGTGGCCATCAAACCGATTTGTTTCCTGTCGTCAAGTTACTCCAGAGTTCCTTCGACGCCTTCGATGTAAATTGATCCGAGCGATTAGAGCACTAGCAAGCCAGCATCACACACGGGGGGTTGGTTACGACGGTGCACGTACTAGCTAGCTATTGTTCATCAATCAAGCTACTAGGCTGTGTGCTTGCTAGCTTTGCACACCCGTGCTGCTCCGGTTACTGGTGAATTGATCTACTGATCAAAAAACAACAATTGATACCTAGAGCCTCGATGATCTATGATGACAGACAGCGACAAGGAGTCGGTCAAGTCCAGCGACGGCGGTTCCAAGGCGAACAAGAATATCCATAAGGTGAAGAAGGGCGGCAAGTCAGCGACTAGTGATGGCGCAATGGGCGGCTCCAACATACTAACGCATCGCGACATCCCTCTCACCATCTGCTTAGTGGACATGGCTCTGAGCACACCGAAATGAAGATGCACCATCCTGGCATGCAAACGCCATGTTTGGTCCTCCCCTTGGGTCAACAGGCATGCCGGAGTGTCAATTGAGAGGAGACTGGTGTACAACCTGCTTTCAGAGTGTTTGATGCGTGCTAGGATGTGCCGCCCTGGGTCTTGAATTTGCATTATCCCATCTTCAATGCTGATGACGTACCCCAGCCTCATCCAACTGCCTGACAGAGAGGATGTTGCTTCCGAGACTGGGAATTAAAAGGAAAAAGGTATATTTTTCATCCCTTAACTTATTTGAAAGTATAGAAATGATCCCTCAACTTCAAAACCGGCAAATCTTAGTCCCTCAATTGTTAAAACCGGATGTTTTCATCCCTTGAATTGATTTGGGTGGTTTTTTGCTGACATGGCATGGTTTAGACCATTGACCTTGCCACATCATTGTCCATCTCATCTCCCTCTTCTATCTCACGCCATCCCAACGCTTGACCCGACAGCTGGCAAATGGCAATGGACCGAGTGCCCATGCGCTCCGCGCCGCCGCACGCAGGGACCGGCTGGACTTGCTGGACGCGGCATCCGGAGCGTGTTGAATTGCGTAACTCTGTTTGTATTAATCACATCAGTGAAGTTACGGTGTATACGAGTACAACGAATGGATCAGCTCATCTACGTATCTAACAAAAAGCCTATCGAGGAGGCACGTTGTGCTAGACGTGCGCGGAGGTACGGCCTGAGACGTGCAGAGTGCGACACGGTTGCACCCTGCATGCACGCGTGGTGACTGAGTCTTTGTCCGGCCAACTGCGAGGTGCCGGAGTTAGGCACGATGGCACACCTCCGTCATTCTCCGGCCATCCACCAAAAGGCCACTCTTCATTCCCATGTGCAGGCCAATAGACACGGAGGGGGACCACACACAGGCACAGGACCAGATTACCACAGCAGCGCGACGCCGTTGTCGCAAGGTAAGTAGTGTGCCTCGTCCTCAACCTC
>NC_057814.1:638353494-638354481 GCF_018294505.1 Triticum aestivum
TACACCGCTGAAGCGTTCCATGGCGCGCAGGACCAACACTCCCGGGGGCTGAGCGACATGTGTCACCGCCTTCCTACAGCCTAAGCGCCAAGACAGAAGACTGACCTTTAGTCCCGGTTTCAGCCACCAACCGGAACTAAAGGGGCTGCGCCAAGAGCGAGGACCTTTAGTCCCGGTTCGTGTCTGGAACCGGGACTAAAGGGGTCAACGAACCGGGTCTGGTGCCTGCCAAGGCCCGGCCGGCGCTGTGGCCGCTTGAACCGGGACTGATGCACCCATTGGTCTCGGTTCGTAACAGGAACGGGACTAATTAATGCTTTGATCCGGCCAGAACCAAAGCCCTGTTTTCTACTAGTGAGAGGGTAGGCGATAAGTTCAACAATCTCTACTCCTAATGGACGACTTGGTGAATAGTCTCCGCGATTTATTTTCGCTGGTTTTTTTCGTCATCCTCCCACCTCCGTTTTTTTCGTCATTCCCCCACCTCCGTTAACTCGCAACCCTCCCGCAAAAAAACCCGTTCAAAAAAAACCCCTACGATCGATGCCTCCTGCCCACAGCAGATCGTTCTCCGCCGCCACCCTGCAGTCCGGCGCGACCTTGCCTCCTCGATCCCACCTCGACATCCATCTCGCCGCCACCTCTTGCTCCACCCCGCCGTGCGCCGCCCGCCGCCACCGTGCCTGCGCCGCCATCCCCCGTATCGACTCCGCTGTCCGAATCCCGCCGCCGCCGCGCCTGCGCCGCCGTCCCCATTATCCACTCCGCTATCCGAATCACGCCGCCGCGCCCGTCTCGTGGTCCGTGGCCGATGATCGCGTCGACCAGGACTGCTCCCTCCCCAAACGGCGGCCATGATGAAGGGCGCCGCTCGGCTATGGAGGCGGCGGAAGATGTAGGCGACGCCGGCGGTGGTCGCTCCACCGGCCACCGCCCGGAAGCTGGTGTCGTGGTCGAGCTAGGCGGAGTGGCGCTTCGCCTGCGACG
>NC_057814.1:638354676-638361279 GCF_018294505.1 Triticum aestivum
ATGGTGAGAAATCTCTGACTGTTTCATTGGTGCAGACCGCGGAGTGGCGGAGCAGGGGCTGCCTCCCGATCCCCGTGGAGGTCACTGCGGCCCTCTTCGAGATAAGGCTGCCGGATCCCTTCTTCCAGTACGTTGTTTGGATGCACAGTTCCTACCTTTTTCTATTGCGTGTGAATTGATTTGGGACGAAGTTATATATGTGATAGAAAATTTTCCTCTAGGACTGGAGTGGCTTCAGATGATAAGCTGGAGTCGGACGAGATGCTCGCCTTGCTGTACAGTATGGCAATCAACAGGTGAGGAAATTCCTGTGCTATTTTCGCCTGATGTGTGGAAATTGAATAGTACTGTTGATTTACTTAGGGAAAATGGGCCAGTGGTTCTATCCCTGTGCCAAAGGCAAAACACCGCCTTTTATCAGTGTTAGAAATTTATGGTTTTTGGTTTACCCCATATTTAACTGCGCTCACAATTCACATCTCTGAGGCTAGGGGTAGGGATCTTCTTATACTGTTTTTCCTGACCGACGGACTGACTCGCCGCGGGGCCAGCCCCTCCTCCGTGCCGGATCGCGCATGGGCTTGGAGGCCCCTCGGGGCTGCCGCCAGTGCGGGAGTCCTGTGTGGCCGTGCGGGCTGGGGACCGAGCGGCGGGGCCCGTGTGCGTTCCTGGGGAGGGCTTGCTGGGGCTTGCCGGGATCTGAGGTTGGTTGATATGTTCATGTAAAGAGTGACACTCCCTCCTTTTCCTTTTTATCCTCATCCCAGTTCACGTGCAGGGACTAGATTGCTGGCTAGATCTTCCTAACTCAACCACTTGATATTAAACTCTGTACGTGTATAGCTAGATTGCTTGCTAGATCTTGCTTTATAACTTATTCATTGCCTGCCATACAAAGGTTCCGGTTTTGAATTTTGTTTCAGATTTTAATATTTGTTCTAGCTCTTTTTTGTACAGACAATGTGTATGCCGTTTAAACGATGATTATGACATTGCGAGGCCTGGTATAGATTGTATTTATTATTTATTTATTTCCAGTTTTGGTTAAGAGTTGTTACTTGATACACCTACGTGTTTTTCAATTGCAGGTCCATGATGCAGTTCTACCTCTCTACGTGCTTTCATAATCATGTGTTTGTTTTAATTTGATTTTCTCATATATACATTGTAGGTGTTCCTATTTATGTTTCTTGCTGTCACAAAAACGCTATCTTTGTTGTGGCCAAATAATAAGGAGAGACAAACATTGCCGCTACGTTATGTGCTTATTCCATCATATGTAAATATTAAATTAATACGCGATCATCCCTCACAGTAAGTGACACCTTTAGTTTCGTATATCAGATGTATAATGCACAATCATCTCTCGCTGTACGTGAGGACCATCAAAAGGTTTGCTAAAGTTTAAAAAGTGCCCAATTGATAGGTCACGTCAGGACTGGGCGTGCATCTCTAGAACAGAAGGAGTGGAGTAGAAGGCATCAGGTATGTGGTTACGGCTTGCTGTGTTCGCCGGGCTCTCTCGAACAAGAATAAGATGTGTGCTACCATGAATTCCACATCTTGCCGCTTGTTGTTTAATGGTATTCACTTTGAGTAGTGATGCTGCGGCTATGTGGATTTGTCGGTGAATTGCCAGCTTTGATGTGTTCGGGTTGGTGATGAAGTGAGGTGGTTTGTCGGTGCAGGTGTGAAGCATCCATTTGAGTATAGGAGTACCGATGACATATGTGCTGAGGTGCTGAGGCTTAAGGGTGCACACAAGTCAACCAGCATCTGGCCCCATGACCTCAACAGTGACGGAGGCAAGTACAGCCAACATTCACTTTCCTCTGAATTGGGACATATGCTTTCAACAATGAGGCTGGCCTGTGTGTGTGGTAGAAGTCCACGATGCTCAATCTCTCGTTGCTTCTTTGTCTAAATCCTCTACATGCGTGGTAGAAGTCGTTCGAGCATGCACAAATCAATACCAAAATTTACCTGTTTCTTTGTATATGTGTGTACAACTTTCTCTTTGAGGAGCGAGTAGGTGGAGCACAAGGGCGATTTGATACGCCAAATTCCCACTAAATTGCATAGTTAATGATTCAAATCTTAGCATCTCATAATGGATGTCCAATTACTTAAAACTAATTTTATTTGTATATGGAGTATGGCGATCTGTTGTAATGTACATATCGTTTTTCGTATATCATGACCTCTTTGTAATGTTTGCTTCGAGCACTTGTTTCTGCTATCCCTTGAAATGAACTTTCGGAAAACTAATTCGCCTTATTTTGAAATAGAGATATTAATTGTTGGGATCATATCCATGTACCATCATCCAAAACCCATGTATTCATGAGGTGTGGCGTTAATTTCGACTAATCTGCCCCATGGACGGAATCTCAAGACCATGATTGGCAGACCAACCCACATACAATTCCTTGAGACTAACATCTACCCAAAGTTCATCTTCTGGTATGTCTCTGAACTTCTCTCATGACAATACTCTTAGTTGGTACGACATCAAGTTCCAAACCAATCCAAACTTGGCAGCACTACTTACCAATAAATTAAGATAACTTTTGCAAAAAGGTTTTGTCGTAATTTGTCATATCAAGATGAGTAGCACTATATTGTTTCCTAGCAGTAAGCTTTTGCCAGCTTCTTAGATTTGATCTGTATGAATACTTGATTAGTTCATTTTCATTTATAGCATTGTAGATGTTCGCTTCTGCTACTCGATTTCCATAATGGAACATCCAGTTTAGGTGGGCCAAACAGCCGGTAAGCTTAAGAATTGGTGGTAAGCTCTTGCAAGAACTTGCAAGCTTCTTGTGTTAAATTTCATTTATGTGCCTGTATTTGTTCTTGAATCCTTGTTCTTTTTGTGTACTTTATACGGAGGTTGCAGTAACTCACAGCACTACAGTTTTCTTTCCCTGTACTTTGTAACATATAGCTGTACATAGTTACTGTTATTTGCGTTTTGATTAAAATGAGAACATAATTCTTATGATCTACAATGTCCATATAGTGTATCTCTTCTAGATGGAAAGGTGTGCAGAAGGGATTTGTACCAATTGACCGGGTAGCAATTGAACAGGAAGAGGCGTAGTAAGGTAATCTATTGCTAACTACAGCTGGAATGCAAAATTTTATGCTGTAGATTAATATAAGTTGTTTTGTGTTACTAGGATAAAATAGTAGAAGAGCACTAGAGGATGCTTGAATGAATTGTAAAGCGGGATGAGAAGTGTCGCAAAAGAATCAATTCTGCTGGTATCGATTACGAGTGTCCAGCCCCTGTAAGTAACACTTGATGTTGTTCATTGATTTAATAAATTGATCTTACTTCATCAGATTTGAATTAGCTCAGCAATTTGCCACATAATTGTAATTGTATTAAGAAAATTTCAACTTTTTGTTGACCTGGAGCAAAAGGCATGCAATTGTAGTGCCCTAGAGCCAAATTTGCATGTGTTAATTTGTAGGTCCTTGATTTTTATAGTACTGGTTGTTTATTCTTATCTACATCTGCTTGCTTACTGAAATAATTTATGTATTGGCACCAAGGTTCGTCCCAGGCTTTGCTTAACCATATTTTGAGTTGTGCTTCAATTGTTTTTCGTTTCATGCCGTATGTGGCAGTTACTCTCTGGAGATAAGATGTACCGAATAAACAGTCCATAATTGATCACTACATTAGCTCCATGTAATCTCATGTAAAAATGCAGCTCCATCACCCGCTTGAAAGAGAGGAGAAGGGTTGCCTCCCGTCCGTCTCATCCCATCCCCTTGTGCCAGCCATGAAAGAGAGGAGGGAGAGCAGAAATGAGCGTGGTGGCAATGCGCCGATGCTGGCCGGTTGAGGCATGGTCGACGTGTCAGTCAAGGGGTCCCTGCATTTGTGATCTATGATGGTCGGCTCGCTGTGGCGGTCGGCCATGGAATAGTTGTGAGGGAGAGCACCCCTTTAGCGCCTCTCCGCATAGTTCTTCCTTCCCCTACCGCCGATCAACAGTTCGATATCCTTGTCCAAGGCCGGCGTGTACAGTTTCAGCCTCGTTCCCATGGATGGCAAAGTCTGTCTTGTCATGATGCGCAGGTACACACATAGGCATACCAAAATCGTTATTGATTTATCCATACAGTTTCATGTCCAGATTGACATTTATTTGGGGAAGTGCTGTTGATTTATTTTATTCAGCGCCACGAGTGTTCAGTGTTGATTTTGTGGGCAGGCGTTTTAGTGAGCTAGCAAGGGGGCGTAGTAGATCTGTCATCATTTTGTTTAAAATGGTTGAAAGATGTTCAACTTTGGCTCTATACTCAAGTCTGATATGTCTTGTATTTATTCTATAGTTAAGTACAGTAGTTTCAGATTCTTTTACAAGTGCTTCATGATTTAACCCTATGTGCAGAAATCTTCTAAGTTGCCGCTGAAGGGAGAAGACATGGGGTCGGAAAAATGTTAAGATTGTCTTGATGTGTGGTAAGGAAAAGCCAGTCGAAAAGTTTTTGATGCTTGAGCATTCACTACTCAGTTATTCTTTTAGGTACGCATAATCTTCCAAGTTATAATCAATTCCTTTTATTTGGGCACGCATAATGACCATTCCTCGGCATCAAGTTCTTCTGGTTAGTAATTAATACTCCCTTCCCATATGGATTTTGATGATGGTTGTTCATTTTTTGGGATAGCTTACCAGGCTTATGCCTTGAAAACTGAGCTACCTCCATGATTATGCTTCTGGTCTCAGTAGAATTGTTGTTTCGCCAAAATTCAGATGCGAAGAGGAGTTCCTGATACTAGATGAACATACCAGCCTACTTGCCTACAACCAAGGTAGAATTATCAGCGGAGACACCACAGTCAAAGCTGGTGACTGAAGAAAGCCTGCAGATAGCTACCATCAATGTCTTTTTTTTAGCCAGGATCTTGCACGTGACCGTTGTTTTCGAAGCCTTATCTGCAGTTGAGAATATAAGGCGAGAAGACGCAGGTGCACGATACATTGGATACTACAAAGTAGACACGTTTCTACAAACGACATGGCAGAATATCTATACCATAGTTGAAGCAAAGCACCCTATATCCATGAAAATAAATAGTATACGGATTCCGGCGTCAAGGTAGAAAATGAGACAATAACATTTGATGAATATTCAAGTTCTTGGTAGAAAGTAGGAGTGCTTATGAGGGGTGCTGCTATAAGCGGATGGCGGTAATCAGAAGAAATTTGCAATTTGGTGAAATAACTACCTCATAGAAGAGTTAATTGGTTTCGATGTAGGAAAAATCTGCAGGCTGGTTAAGCTTTGATGTATAAATAGTAGCACTTCGCTTTGTGTAAAAAAAAAGTTCTTGCTAAGGTTATTCAATGGGCTAAGTTTTCTAAACAGTGTTGTCTTGATATTACAGTACTAAAATCTCGAGAATCCTTGATGGACCAAGGCAAGTAGTGTTTGTAATGACTTGGTTTATGATAGTCATTGCCATCAAATATTTTAAACTTGCTCATATCATGACATCCAGAATAACTGAACTATCCTGCTTACAATGCTTCACACAAATAGATAAAAAAATTATAAGTTTTCTTATCAGAAACAGAAAAATTACACCACCATATGTGTGGAGTGTGTTGTAGTGCTCCACAAAAATATTTTTCCATGACTCCTGAAAACTTTCAAGGATAGAGCAAATTGCCCACAACAATTTCCATGAAATTCCTTCTATTGTGGTGGCAAGTATAATACTTAATCCTGAAAAATATTATTTTGTGTATAATCGAACACTTAAATAACTGACTGAGGGAATTTGAGGGGATGGAGAAGATGGGGGCACAATAGGGAAATGGATGGAGCGAAAGAAAGAAGAGAGTGGAGATGAGAGACAGGGTGAGAAAGAGGGTCTTTACATTAAAAAAAGGTCGACAATGATGGGTAAGCATGATTAGTACGAGGGTAAAGTATATATCATAGAACCATTGTCATATACAAGGAGCCCGTAGCAACGCACGGGCATTATACTAGTATGTGCTAATGTACGTGTAAAAGTTAACACTATGCGGTGCAAAAAGAGAAATTACCAACGGGGACACCGGTGAAGATCTGTCCTAGGACAAGTAGACGAAGCAGTCTACGTTAAACGTGTCAGAAGGTCAATGACTGCACCTTGCCGCGTTCGAAATCCAATCAAGTAACGCATCTTGGTCTTTTCTTCCCTCTTGTCGATTATTAACGACGTAGCTGATGGTGGGCCCAAGAACAGGGCGGCCCAGCGGTACGTCCATACCTGGTGGGCTGAACACGGCAAGGGCCCAGCGACCGTGGACCTGGAACGAGCGCGCCGGTCGGTTCGACGTTTGATTAGTACCACACCGGTGGCTGAGAAACGTATCTAGCGGTTTAAAAATCCTGGTACTGAGTTATTCATCGCCGAGGAAAGCATTCATGCACCAGCTATGCTAGCTAGCTGGTTGAACAGGTCTGCTGAGGCACCACCGATGACGGTTATTCATGAGCCAGCTATGCTAGCTAACCTGGCCGCACAGGTCTGCCGAGGTGAAAAGCATTCACTGGCGTAGCTAACCAGTGATGTAAGTCTTTTTTAAA
>NC_057814.1:638361864-638362460 GCF_018294505.1 Triticum aestivum
GGATCGAGAGTTGATACAGTGATGTGCTTGGTGCCTACGCACAACTAGTTTAAATTGACAACGGTGCCTGTATGTAAGTACATGCCGCTATATAATTGACATGCTTGAAGCGCCCTGTATATGGCACACGTGGCTGGTATATTGCTTGGTCACATACTCTCGCCTCTATTCTTCACTCCCCACATCGTCGTAGTTGCCGGTCATTGTTTGGTCGCTGCCGGCCACTGCACCTGACTCGTATAGACTCCGATGTCGCCCCAGCCGGACTACGCCTCCCCCTAGCGACGCGCTCTTCCTGCCGGGTGACATCGCCCCTACCTGCCGACCGCGCCACTTTCCCGGCCGCCTCCTCTGCTCCACGAGAAGGAGGACAAATGAAACAGAAAATAGCAAACTGTTCAGAAATTATGAAACCAAAATGGTTGAGAAAATTTGTACAAACGTGTTTGACAGGGTATGTGTGGTGGGATGGATGACTGCATTTTTTGTTAGATGCGGCAAAATAGTAAAACATGCATACCTTATTTTCACAAAGAAAAAAACCTACCTGCATACCGTGGTAAGAGCATCTCGCTGTTTGTGGTTGATGATGATCG